>NC_077232.1:178429088-178729088 GCF_027887165.1 Monodelphis domestica | reverse complement strand
GGTTTTGGAATCAGTACCATGTTTGTTCGTAAAAGGAGTTTGGTAGAACTCCCTCTTTGCTTATTATGTCAAATAGTTTGTATAGTATTGGGATTAACTGTTCTCTGAATGTTTGATAGAATTCACTGGTGAATCTCCCCAACTTTTCTTAATCCAGTGATATCTTTTTTCATATGTTCCCCAAATCTTCTTTTGCATTGTTCATAGAAACATTTAATAAGTATTTATAGAGTGGATAAAAGATGAAAAAAATTGAAAATAATGACCCTCATGATGACACAATCCTTCCATACTTCTGCAGCTCCCTGCTGTGAACCTTAAAAATTCTTACACCCTACTTCATAAGGTTGGATTGTGAACCTTAACATTTCTCAGACCCTACTTCATAAGGTTTGGTTAAGACCATTCCCCACTTTAAAACAATGAAGGAACTTAGATCAGGAATGTGAGACCACTACTTAGATCAGGAATGTGAAGACCTCTACTCCACCCCTACTTAAGCCTGCTTTAGGGGAAGAAACTCCTTGCTGAACAATGAAAGATACTTAAATCCATACTTATAGTAAGACAAAAGTCTTAAGCTGTGCCTATTTTTAGATATAATACAAAAGGGTGCTAAGTACCTATAAAGGTCAGGCAACTTGTGAATTTACAAGGAGCAAAGAGGTGAGAAACTTACTCAGAGGTTTTCTGGTGTGAACTTAAAAAATTTAAGCCTTCTTAGGTGTGAACTAAGAATGGTCTGTCCTTTGGAAAACGTCTTCTGTGATTGGTAGATGGGAGAACTTAGGGGAGATGACATAGGAGAAAATTCCCTTTATAAGGAGAGGAAAAGCTGAGTCTCAGGACAGTCAGAAGAATCTCTCTCTGGAGATGGATGGCTGGCTGAACTGGTGTCTATATTCTTGCTTGGGACATATCTTGTGGTGAGTGATTAAAGACTAACTGATCTCTCTCTTAAGACTTAGGGGCTTAGGCCTGGGTTGGCCAGGGCTGGCTTATCCTTTTTTCATTATTCCCTTTTCTCTCTTTCTCTCTTTCTTAATTCCTCATTTGTAGTAATTAAAATCTCTATAAAACCCAGATGACTTGGGTATATTTAATAATTGGGAATTTTCCCCTGGCAACCACCTTATATTTGATTTAAAACAAGACACTGTCTTGAAACCATATTTTCTTCGGTCACAATTTACTCATCCACTCTTTTAACTGCCACAATTTATGTCTTCCACTATTTTAATTATTACACTGCCATGAGTTACTGGGTCTATTGGTCTTGCTAATACATAGTAGGGTATAGAGAAGTGAAAAATTATTTCAGACTCCAACATTATAGACAATATTGATTAGGACCACCCCACAGGGGACAATTGGGACTTTGGATCTGGAGTCAGGAAGACCTGATTTTGAATTCTGACTCCAGTATTAAACAGCCATACCTCCTCACTCTCCCCAGAGCAGCATATAGCTTTTCTCCATCTCGGTTTTCTTTACTTCAAGAGGAAGATAATAAAAGCACCAACCTCATCAGTTATTGTGAGGATCAAGTAAGATAATATATCTAAAGTGCTTTGCAAACCTCAGTGTGCTCTATAAATGTTATTATTCACACCATCATTATTGTTATTATTATTCTTTTTTCTTGTCTAAGTTAATCTTTTTTCTATATTCCTGCTTGTGATATAGAGCAGCAAAGAGAGGCATTAAAATAAATATGATATCCCTTGAATGTAATGTAAACTTCTTTTTGTGTCACGAAATGCCAAGATCCATATTTTACTTTTAGCTTTTCTAATGAGTTGGGGAGACATTCTCTTTGAGATTGAATGTTTCCCAACCAAGTGAACCTGAATGACCTTCTTAATAATTTATTCCTGCCTCCCAACCCCACTCCCCAATAAACAAATGCTCAAACTTTGCATCCTGTATAACTGAGGAAGAGGAAGCTTAAATGCACTTAAAAACAAACTCTTACTTGTATTGGTGACTAAATATTAGGTAAGTTGCCCAGAGTCACATAGCTAGGAAGACTGGGGCCATATTTGAACCCAGGACCTCCCATCTCTAGGCCTGACTCTCAATCCACTGAGCTACCTGACTGCCTCACTCCCCTGTGCATTTTTAAAGGATACCAGGGACCCATAGGTACAAAAATATTTATTTTAGCATTTATCATTTTTGTAGGAAAGATCTGGAAACAAGATGGGTATCCATAAAGTAGGGAAAGGATGAACATATTGTGGTATATTAATTTAGTGAAATGTTACTGTGCCATAAGATGATAAATGGGAGTGATTCTGAGAAATATAGAAACTGGCAACTGATACAGAAAGAAGAGAGTAGAACTTGGAGAATTAATTTATACAATGACTTCAATATTATGAAGTAAAACAACTTTGAAAGATTTAAGAACTCTGATCAATGTTCTAGAGGACTGAAGATAAAAAATGGTACCTCTCTCTAGAACAAGAGGTGATTGATTAAATATGCAGAATGAAACATGTTTTGGGACATGGCCAGTATGGGGGAATTTGTTTTGCTTGATCTTGCATATTTTTTCATAAGGTGTTTTTCTTTTCTTATCTTTTTTTTTTTCCAGTCAGGGAGGGAGGTTAAAGGCAGACAAACTTGAAGGCTTGTTAATTTTTTTAAATTCATAAAATCTTCGGCTAATATAATGACCAGCTATACCTTTAGAAAACTGATGATGATTCATGCTTTCTGATAGAACCTAGGGTGGAAAAATGACTCAATGTGATTTTTTTTTCCCTGGGATTTCCTGATCAAAACTGATCTGGTATTTTCTTCAAATCTCTTTGGAGGTAGTTTATCTATACTTCTTCCTCCTACTCTTCCAGAGTCTAATCTCTAGATAATTTTATTGACATTTATCTTTGCCATTTGAATTCAAGTGTCCTCATGTAAAACCCAGTGGAATTGGGAGGAAGGGAGGGAAAGAACATGATTCTTGTAACCAAGGAAAAATATTCTTTTTTTTTTTTGAAAAATATTCTAACTTAACTAATTAAATAAAATTTTCAAAAAAAAAAGAATTCAAGTGTCCTGAATTCCAGAATAGCACTCTTTCTGCTGTACCTATCATTTATCTAAATATCCCTTTGTGTAATATACTTGGGGTAAGTGACCTCAGGAAGACAGTCTACGACAAGCCCCAAAATCCTAGCTTTTGGGACTAAAATCTACTATTTGATAAAAACTGCTGGGAAAATTGGAAGATAGTATGGGAGAGATTAGGTATGCATCAACATCTCACACCCTAAACCAAGATAAACTCAGAATGGGTGAATGACTTGAACATAAAGAAGGGAACTATAAGTAAAATAAGTGAACACAGAATAGTATACATGTCAAATCTTTGGGAAAGGAAAGGAGTTAGAAAAAAATCACAAAATGTAAAATAAATAATCTTGATTACATCAAATTAAAAAGGTTTTATACAAATAAATCCAATGCAATCAAAATTAGAAGGGAAGCAACAAATTGGGAAAAAATCTGCCCTCCAGAATGGTTGGATCACAACTTCACCAACAATGCATTAATGTCCCCATTTTGCCACATCCCCTCCAGCATTCATTACTTTCCTTTGCTGTCATCTTAGCCAATCTGCTAGGTGTGAGGTGGTACCTCAGAGTTGTTTTGATTTGCATCTCTCTGATCATAAGAGATTTAGAACACTTTTTCATGTTTTTATTAATAGTTTTGATTTCTTTATCTGAAAATTGCCTGTTCATGTCCCTTGCCTATTTATCAATTGGAGAATGGCTTAATTTTTTGTACAATTGATTTAGCTCTTTATAAATTTGAGTAATTAGACAATTTGCTGTTTTCCAAACTTAATTTCCAGTTTTCTACCTCTGTACTCTCTGTCAAATGCTCTCTCCCATCACAGTTTTCTTTTTAAACATCTTCTTTAAAGGATCTGCTCAGAGGCCTTAAAGGATCACTTGGTCAGGCAGGGAAACTTTTACATATCTCCCAGAGGTTACTACTCTATGCCTCCTAACACTACCTTGTGATTTTCTTATATATATACATATGTGTGGTTCCCCATGGAATGTAAGCTCCTTCAGTGCTGGGGCTGTTGAATTTTTTTTCTTTATCTAGAGCCCAGACAATGCCTTATGCATAATTAAAATGGAATCAGAATTGAATTTTGATACTAAGCTAAACTTAATTATAGGATAACAAGAATAATACAATAATTGAAGAATTTTATTGAATCCTGTTAAAATGACTAAAGTCATTTTCCTCCCACAATATACTAAAAGTAGTTATCTTAATGAAAGTTCCTTCCTATTCTTCTTTAGGCTGTCTGATTTTATATCCCTACATTACATTTTTGTTATAAAAAAGTATTTTAAAATAATGATTGCCTTTGCTTTCCTTTTGAAAACATTTTTCCTCTCACTGCATGTCGATGAAGACACTGATAAATTCATTTTATCAAAAAAGTCTAGGGCTTGAAAAGACAATTATTAAAGAAACTATATGATACTCCAATACTTATGTGAACTTGAATCATAGCTTTCTTAAGATTGAAACTACTTTTGAAATAGGCTGCTCATTGTAAAGAAATCATAAATGTCAGAGAAATTACATAATTCAGGGGTAACTAGGTAGTACACTGGGTAGGGATAAAGGATTGCAATTCGGAGGACCACAGACACTTCCTAGCTTTGTGACCCTGAACCCCCTGATTGCCTCGACCTTGGAGCTCTGCTCTCTTAGAACTGGTAGTAAGACAGAAGGTAGCAGTTAAAAAAAAATCATTCAATTATTATTTATTCAAATTTCCATTATGGAGGAGAGGGGAGGAGGAAGAGAAGTCAAGAAGAAAAAAGAGGGGGATCAGAAAGGGGTTCAGTGGAAAGGGTGCTGGATTGGAACCAGAGGTCATGGATTCAAATTCCAACTCTCTATTAAGGATATGACCTTGGAAAATCACAACGCCACTCTGAGTCAATTTCCTCAATAGTAAAATTTCTCAATAAATTTCTTCTTAAAGCAGGTTAGCTCTAATTATAGAGTAGAAGCTCCTGGATGGCAGGGGTTGTCTTGTTTTTGTTTTTGTAGCCCCACTGATTGGCACAGTGTCTGGTACATAATTGACACTTACTAAATATTCCTTCATTAGTAAAATGAGAAAATTGTAGTGGGTGATCTTTAGAGGCCCTCCTTAGTTCCAGGTTCATGAGTCAATTGAGGTCTTTTCAGTTCTAAATCTGTAAGCCTATCTCACCATATTCAAGAATACTTCTTAGAAACTGACTCTTAGCATAACTATTAATATGTACTTTCATTGACAAGTTAAATTCAGAAAATTTCAGAAAAGAGAAGGAATGACTATTGTTAGTCTTAGTGATGGAAATACTCGAAGGAACATATTTTACAAAGTTTACAGTAATTCATATTGGTTCTCTTATTCAATATTAGTAAAGTTTTAATGTACCTATATCTTTATAACAATTTTTTTTCTTTTTCTCTATAATATAATAAATCCATTAAAATACTTTAGGCTAATAATCTATGCTAACAAAAATTCACATGAACTGATTAAGAAGCAAAAGGCTCCTAGCATTTACATAACTGGGTCTTTAAAGATTACCTGCTCTAGTGCCTTAATATTATAAATGAAAATAGGGCCCACGATAGTTTTAGTGATAGGTCCAAAGCCCCCTTAATAAGCATGATCCTGTTACTTTTACGTTCCAGTCTGGAAAATGGAAATTAGAAAGCAAAATCCATTCTGATAGCACAAAAAACCTGGCAGTGATATAAGTCTAAATTTGGAGTCTAAGCAAAATGATGCAACTATTGTACCCCTTTAGAGAAGTAGTTCTAGAAGTGAATAGAAATTTATAGAAATGACGAGACATGCTCTTATCATATCACTTTCAAACACTGCTGGCATCCATTTCTGGTACAGTGAGATTAATGAGTTGTTCAATAAACATTAGCACCTACTATTTTCTAGACATAGTGTTAAGCCCTTAGGATACAAATAAGAAAAAAAAAAGATAATCCTGCCCTCAAGGAACTTATGATTTAGTTAGAGCTTACAGTTGCTACTTGCTTGAAAAAGAAATTTACTAATGATGAAATATTTTTGCTTCTTAATCAGTTAGCATTATTTTTGTTAGCATTGATTAATAGTCTCAAGTATTTATTAAACACTTACTAAACTAGGTCAGTAGATAGCCAGGCCTGGAAACAGGAGGTTCTGGGTTCAAATCTGCAACTCGGTGTGACCCTGGGCAAACCACTTAACCCCTATTGCTTGGCCTTTACCATTCTTTTGCCTTGGAACCAATACTTAGTATCCATTCTAAGACTGAAGTTAAGAGTTAAAAAAAACAAAACATCCACTATGTGCTAGGGACGGTGCTGGGCTGCTACAAATAAAGAGAGAGAGAAAAAAAAGACAAATCCCTACCCTAAAGGAGCTTATGCTGTACAGTCAGAGCTTACAGTTGTTACTACTTTAAGAAGAAAACCTTTGTTCTAAAGACAGACCTACTGATGGTCCTAGTTGGGTTGAATTCTACAGAAGGGCACTGATATTTTTACAAGTAACTGCTGTCAGATGAATTATATAGTAAGAATGGTGGTTTTGGAGTTATCAGCTCAGACCCGAGCCTCAGCTTCCCTCATTTGTAAAATGAAGGAGTCAGATAAGATGACCTCCAGGACCTTAGACCAGATCCCATAGAGTTGAATTATGAATGGAATGGTCAAAAAATTGCCAAGGCCAGTCCTGAGAAAGCAATGCATAGAAGAAATAGCCCTGTTCTGTTCTCATAAGCCCGGAGTTCTAATTCAAGGTATGACACTTGAGTGATATGAAGCCGGGTAAGTCAATCTCTGTGGGCCTCACTTTGCAACTTCGGAAGAAAATGCTTTCTTGAATCCTCTTCTACCTCCTAATCTGTGATACGAACCTCCATGGGCTTTAGTCTTTCAAATCTGCAACGCTGAATGCCAACCGCTTTAAAATTCAGGACCCAAAGGGCCCAGAGATGCCTTCACTACTAAGGCTTCATTGGCGGCTCCCACCCCCCAAACCCCCCGCATCTTTCAGACCTGCCCACGGAAACCTCCATTAGCGGCTGCCTTCCTCTTCAGGGTTCAAATTGCACAAAAGCCAAATGTAGCTCGCCCCCTACAATATACCTCCAAGCGCTTGGTACACGGTTCAGGACAGAATGCCTTTAAGCGAGACAGTCAGAAAAATTTGCATGGGGTAGGATATTTATAAAGAGGAGAGTAGGAATGACAGAAGTCCCGCCAAGAGGAGAAAATTCCTTTCCCTCGCTTACACCTCGCGACTGCAAGGCAGCTAAACTATGGCTGGGCCGGGCCGAGCCGAGCGCAGAGGCTGTCGGGACTTGTAGTCCTCGCTCTGAGCGTCGTTTCCCCTCCAGCTCTAGCCCCGCCCCTGCCCTCGCCCCTCCCCCCCTCAGGCGGGAGTAGCATCTGGGGAGAGGGGAAAAGGACGAGATCTAGTCTCTGCTCTCTCCCACCCCTCCCCTCCGACTTCCTGCTTGGGCCGGACTACAGCTCCCGCCATCCTTTCGGCGCAGAGGCTGAAAGCGAAAATAAATTTGGGGGCTCGGCGCTGTCTCGCTCTCCAGCTCGCTCGGGGTTTCTCTCAGTTTTGTTTTCCCCGCGGCAGGACGGGCGTCTGGGCGGGCCCTGGGTCCTCCAGGGGTGGGAGGGGATTTTCCCCCCTCTGCCTTTTTTGCAGCTCGGCTGGGGCGGCTAGGCGGAGCCGGGAGCTCCTCGGGATCATTTCCCCCCCTTTTCTCCTCCCCCGCCCCCCGGCGCGAGGCAGCGGGGGGCGGCCGCGGGCCCAGAGCTCCGGCCTCCGGGCTGCCCCAGCGCCTTCTCTCGAGAGCTGAAGAGGCCGGCCTCGTGTGGAGGAAAAGAGGGAGGGGCGGGCATGGACTAGGCGAGAGGAGCCTCGCCCGTGCAACGCCGCCGCTGCTGCTCCCGCTTCCGCCGCGGCTTCTTCGCTGCTTCTGCTCCTCCTCCACCTCTTGCCGCCGTCGCCGCGGCCATGTGGGGCTAGCCCCGGGGCCGGCTTCTGCATCGCGGACGGGCCAACATGGAGGCTGCCGTTAGTCTCCCGGATGGCGGAGAGCCCGGAGGCGCCGCGGCCGGGGCCCGGGCCGGAGCCGAAGGCAGCGGCTCCGGGGACGCAACGCCCATGGACGCTTATCTGCGCAGCCTGGGCTTATGCCGGAAACTCATCGCCAAGGACGGCTCCTGCCTCTTCAGGGCCGTAGCGGAGCAGGTGAGGGCCCGTGGGGCGTGGGGTGGGCCGCGGGAGGGGGCTGGGCGGAGGGGGGCAGGTGGGGTTGGTCGGGCCCGAGGGATCCAGCCCTGCGTTCTACGGGTCGTGTCCCCTTGTGTCGTCATAGCCGCCCCCCATTGTGCCCGTGGAATTTCCACGCGCAGCGGCCCTGGGGGTCTGAGAGCGCCGCGTGTCTGGGCACAGAGAGGCCTGTTTCTTCCTCGAGCACATTTTCTCCCATTTCCTCGTGGTCTCCGTGATAGTCGAGCCCTGGTGGGTCTTCGGCTGCTGGCCCGCCCCATTGTCGCCTCCCCGCGGCCCTTTTTTTATGAGCGGAGCCCGCCCGGCTTCCTTATGTCCGCGGTGGTGGCGCCGGGACCTGTTGAGTAGGACTTTGCAGACGCAGACGCTGCCGCCGCCGGCCTGAAGCAGGCACGCCTTACAGGCCACCGAGCTGCTTCTGGAAAACTTTGGAAGCTATTTAATCTATCAGCATTGATTAGGCGCCTACTTGGGGGAGCTGGGCTACTGAGTCCCCAGGAGCGCCCCCCGCAGATATTCAGACCACTTTCAGTTGCCCCCCTGCCCTCCAATCCTGAGAAAAGGGAGGCAATAGATTAAAAAAACAACTGTGGACTAGGCGGATATAACTGGATATTTTTGCAAGGTAAAGAAGAAATGACTAACTTGAGGAATTCGGAGAAATGTGGGAGAGAGAAGCCGCAGGACTGAAGTGAGAGTTAATTGATATGCAGGAGGCCCGAAGATCTAGGTTCTAGCCTTGAAAGCTGTGTTATGTGACCCTGGGCAAGTAAGTTACCTTTTCTGCGTCCTGGGCAACCCCTTCTAAGACTTGAAGTTGCCACACAATTGTTGTGGTTTGATAAGCGTAGGAGAAAGGGGCGAGTAGCGTGTAGTACCCCGAACTGATGAAAATAAGCAGAGCCCCGGAGAATGGGATACACCGTGGCTTATGTTGAAAAAATGGAAGAATAAAAAGTGAAACCAAAGGCTTAATTAAGTTTACTCAGGAAGGATTTATGATGCACCTATTTTTTAAAACCCTTACCTTCCATCTTAGAAAAAAATACTGTGTATCAGTTCCAAGGCAGAAGAATGGTACAGGCTAGGTAATGAGGATTAAGTGACTTGTCCAGTATCACACATCGAGAAGTGTCGAGGCCATATTTGAACTCAAGACCACGGATCTCTAGGCCTCTACCTCTATCACCTGAGCCCACATAGTGGCCCTCCTCCAACATTTTTTATGTGCCTTGGTGCTGTAGTATATTAAAAGAGACAAAAGACATACACCCACACATCCTAAAAGCTCTGTGCCCAAAACAGTGCCATTTCTATTTTATGAAGACTTTGGCGTGAAATTTTTATTTTTGCCAAGTTTTTTTAATAAAGCTAATGTAATTTCTAAAAAAAAATACATATGTGGAGAACATATAGGAAATATACTTGATACATAGTAAATATATATACATAAATATAGAATATATAGGAAATGCAATTTATGTATAGGAAATTATGTATAGGAAATATAGCTATAAATGGGAGGGTGGCTTAGATAGCCATATATAAATAAATGATTATAAGATGGAAAGCTTCCTGTAGGTGGGATTTTTGTTAGCACTTCAAGAAAGCCAGGAAAGTTAGTAGTGGGAATGGAGGAGGGCTCCTAGAAAATACCTGAAGTGGAGATGGGGTGTCTTGTGAAAATATTATACCCTGAGGAATAGTCTAGGTCTTTAAACTCCCATTTCAAGATATAAGAGATCACTAATAAATAAGACTTTGTACTTTTTTATTTTAACAGAATTACAGTTAGAGCACATTTGCCAGGCAAAAGAAGGAATTCTTTACCTACTTATCACCCTCCCTCTAAAAGTGATTCTACTATTGGAAGGTTAGGATATCTTAGAAAGTAAGTTTTATACAAATTCCCCATGTAGTCAACTATTTTTGCCCATTTTGTTTAGTATAAAAACACTTGCAGGAATGCAGTAAAATTTGCATCTTATTGAAATATTGACTAAAGTAGTTAACCCATCCCCAGTCCTCTTTATTATTGCAATTTCATAGTAAGCTTGCTCTGTTCTTTATCTTGAATTAAGGGTTTTTACTCAGTTGGATTTAAGAATCGCTTCCTTCCCTTTTGCCAGTTTCTTTGCTATCTAAATGAAAGTCCTTTCATGTGAAGCCTGAATATTTCATGTTCTAATAGTATTAATTTTTGGTATCCTTCTGTTTTTCATTTTTCACAATATATTTCTTAGTATATATTTTTTTATGTCTTTTGCACAATACACCAGTCGTTTCAACCTCTCCCTTTGAGCTCTCTCCTGTGACAAAGATAGACAACTAAGCAAAAGCATCCAGTATCACTACCACTTCTGAAACCAGATACAATATTCCTTCCTGGTAGGCATTTGTGTCCTCCCCCTCTATCCCTGATCTCTCTTGGCCATGCTGTTTTTCAGAGTCCATGTGATTATTTCAGATCTCTGGTGTAAAATAAAAATTTATGGCTTTATAAGAACAATAAGACAAAAACATTTTTCACAGGCAGGGCCACTATTAACCCTTTGTGCTTCATCCTGAAGTTCAACAAACCAATCAAATTTTTGACTGATTCAGGTACCCGGAAGGTGCTTTCCTGAACTTGTTTTGCTTCTTTGCAGGTCTTTAATTCAAGGAATTTAGGTTTATTTCAGGTGCAGCTGTGAAGTATACACACATATACAGACCATACACTCAGATTTTTAGCCAAGTCTTTGTGAGCTGATTATATAGTTTGCTAATTTTCCAGATCATTTGGGGGTCTCTAGTTTTTTTCTGTTTAAGCATTAGTTAATGTCTCCAGAAGCAGAAAGAGATGAAACAAAAATGAATTTGTTTTTGTATCTGCTCCCAGCTTTGACAAAAAGGTTGGCAGGAGACAAGGAGTTTGAAATGAATTGACCTAATGAAGGTTACAAGTTTGAATATGAATAATCCAGGCATTAATTACATATGTGTGTGTATATATATATACAGACACATATAAAAGCATCTTATTGTAGTACAGTAAGCCCAAGATGTAGAGGAACATAGTAACTATGACTTTCTGACCTTTTGTAGACTGAAGTAATGGATTCAAGATATATGCTGATTATTTTTGTTGAAAAATGAGACTCAAATTTGACATTTAAATTTGGAATCCAGAAGTTTCTACTGAAATTGTGGACATCTGATTTTTTTCATACTCTACTAAGATTCTTTAAAAATCCCAAATTGTGGTGAAACCAAGCACAATTTTATTGATTTAGGCCAATGATAGTATAGGAAATGGGCAAAATGTATGTTCGGAACATATAGAAGTGGAGTGTGGCATTAGCTCTGGCTTGGGATTTTAAAAAATGCATGTAAGGATTTAATATTAGTCTTTAGTTGGCTTTAAATGTTTTTAACTCTGGGGTAGTGTTTCTAAATACCTTGAACTGGGGGGAGTGATGGCAGCCGCTTGGAGTATGGAAGCCAGAAAGGAGCACATGCAGGAATATAATACTTTTACTCTAGGAATATCTAAACAGAGACCTTTCACTTATGGTATATATATGATAATAATATCTAGCATGTATTTCTTACAGTGTTTTATAAATATTTAATTTTAATTTTCTCAACAACCTTGAGAACTAGGTGCCTTCCTCTCCACCATTAAGTACTGTACCCTCCCCCCAGGGGACTGACCTGAACCTCCTTCATTAGGTTATGGAAATAAAAATAGGATGCTCCCTAGATTACTTGCTGAAGCAGCATTTGTAAGCTTTTCCCCACTGTCAAACAATGTATGGTTTTGGAGGAGTCCTAGTTATAAGTTTCTTTTCATGCCATCTATGTGCCTTTTCACATAGTACATGTTAAATCATCAGAATTATTCTTATGTCTAGTCATAAAACAATTTTTAGAAAGTCATTTCTCCTTTCCAACATTTCACTTTATTTCTGGTGTTCCAGTACTTTTTAGAAATTGCTGAATATTGTATTTTTGAGCAATAGTTTCAAAATCACTAGTACTTTTGAGCAATGGGTTCAGAATTCCGTAGTTACTCTTTTTCATTGAAATGGTAAAAGATAAATATGTTTATACCATTGTTTTTTACTTAAAGTGTTATTCTTAGTCTGCCAACTGTTGCTAGGTAAATGGCTGACTAGCCTTAGTTCCCTAACTACAGAAAGCCATATCAGATGACAAACTAGAGTTAAGAAAACTAGTAATGCCTTAGCTTAATTGGTGATGTGGTTGCTGTGAATGAACTCATAGTCAATGTTTTTGGTTCCTTAGTATGTAGGTATGAAGAATAAGAAATAAATAAGGGGATCATTGATATCAAATGTTAACAGTCTGCAAGTCTTATTGGAAAATGGGGATAGTACTACAGTGAAGTTCTAAAACAGATGAGAAGAGAAGTTGAGTTAGAAACAAATTGACCATTATGCTTTTAAAAAAATGCTAATTTCAAATCATAGACCATGTCTAAAAGTGTTAGTTACCTAGCATTGGGTTGTTCAAGAATATATTTCTATAAGTTTAGATATTTTACATTAGATATAGAAGCAAGCTTAGTTGTGACCTGATAAAAATTTAACTTAGGATCCTCCAACTGAACTCAAAATTTTTGCTCAAGCTTAGAATAATTGACAATCACTCAGCTATAGTCTTCCAGTCTTCCCAACAACTCATCTCCAATAGGAATTTTTAATATTCTTTACTTCTATCCTAGGGCCTGCTTGCTCTGTTTGAGAATCTGAATTTTCCAATTTAAGCTTGTTAATGGACTAATGCTCTTTCTAAAAGGTTAGAAATGAGAAAATTTAAAATTAAAAGACCTCCTTTATTTTTTATATTCATTTCCATCTGCTCCTTTCCTCTCCCCATACTTAAGTTAAGCTACCCTTTCCAACACCAATTATAAAAGAAAAACAGTTTAACAAAACTAAATGGTTCTTCATCTTGGTAATGAAAGGTGAAAAGTAAGTCTTCTTAACTATAATTGTATTTAGTGAAATTAGAAATTTAAGAATATTTTATAAAAGTTTCTTGTTTCAGATCAAACTCAAGATGATATAAATATATCTGCTATAATATATATGTATAAAATATGTCCTATATATCTTTTTGTTGTTCTTTTGCCATTTGGGGTCTGGGTAAGACATTTTTATACCCTGAATCTTATGTGGCTTATTTTAAGTGGTAGCCTTAAGATATGGGAGTTAAAAATAAATCCTGGGACACTTAAAAAGATAATGATACACAATATATTTGTACTCTTAAATGCTTTCTTTGGATGTTTATTTATGCCTTTTAAAGTCTTAAAACAATGAATTTAAGGAATAAATGCCTTAATTTAAAAAAAATCTGTCAAATTTTTATATAGAGGCTCTAAAGAGTTTCAGAATAACAAAGGAAAATATTACTGTATTCTACTTAAAAAAAACAAACAAACTTCATGAAAGAGTCATATCAATGTTGCCATGCCTTTCACCCCTAGCAAAATTAGAACAGAATCAAGCATTGTGCAATTGTGGGATGCTATTTTATGTTGCTTTTTTAAAATTAAGGAGTTGGTGTAGGAGAAGCAAAGTGTTGCCTTATTACAGGGACATTGAAAACATCATAAAAATTGTTTAAAAGCTGGCATACATCATTAAATACAGCTCATTAATTTAATTTAAAATTTAATAAAAAGAAAACAACCCTACCTTCTATCCTAGAGTCAATACTATATATTGGTTCCAAGATAGAAGAGTGGTAAGGGTTAGGCAATGGGGATAAAGTGACTTGCCCAGAATCACATAGATAGGAAGTGTTTAAGGCCATATTTGAACCCAGGACCCCCTATGGCTTTAAATCCCCTGAGCACCTACCTGCCCCCCATTAATTTTACACATACAAAAAAATATCAAGGCCCAGAGAAGAGGAGTAATTTGTTTCAGATTTATAGAGATGGGCATGTGTTCTCTTGATCTGGTAGTTGAAGGGGGGAGGAGTGCTTATGAACTCTGGAGACTCATGACTACTATGTTAACAAAGTTTGTTAAAATCTATGAACTTTTTTTTTTTTAACCAAAAGTGCTCTTAGGAGCTGTTACTATTATGTAATGAAAGCCTTTGTCCACTTTTTAGTATTTTCAGTGGGCATAAAATATAAAAGGAAGAGAGAATATAGTTCTTTTAAGTTATGCCACTGCTATTAAACTTGAGAAAAACAAATTGTAAAAAAAGAAGAAAGAGGTCATTGGTTGTCAGATTGATGCAATTCTGCAGAACGGGTTGAAGCTTTAGAAATGGGGAAGGTGTGTTACTTAACTCATTATTCTATTGGAAAAAGTCTCAAGACTTTTTTTTTCCTTTTTTAGGTATTGCATTCTCAATCTCGACATGTTGAAGTCAGAATGGCCTGTATACACTATCTTCGACAGAATAGAGAGAAATTTGAAGCGGTAATTTATATCAAACATACTTTTTCTTTTTCTTTTTCTTTTTTCAGTTAAGAGTTTAATATTTTGCAACTTGTCTTAATCTTTTCCATTCAAAATAACATGGCAAACAAAGTAGATATTTATTCAGACAGTCACATACAGTATACACTTTCATGCCTAAAGAGAAAGCATACACTTTAATGGAGGAATAGAAGGCTATCTGGTAAACATGCAATGCATTCTCTCAGAGCAGATTAAATTTTGCTTTCATATATCTGCCTTGAGGTGATAGAGAAAAAGGTGGATGATTTCCTTAAAAGTTTGCTTAAACTTGCTGATAAAATTCACTTTCTGGGTGGTTCACAACAGCATCATTCTGTGAAATTATAAATGTCTAAGTAAAGAGAGAAACTTAAGAGGGTCCAGGTTTAATTACAGTTTTTTAGGAAGTATACTCTTTGGCAGATCCTTTCAACTAAGATCTTCACAAACTTAATAGCCTACCAACTCTAAAACCCTGCTAAAGGGCAAAAACAGAGGAGCTGCATATTATATTTTAAAATACGGAAGGTAAGAACCAAACAACGCAACTAAACCAGAAAGTTTTTTGAACCCACTTTTTTTAATATATCTCTTACTCAATGCTATAATAATAATTTTCTGCTTTACATGCACTATGTAGACAGGCAAAAAAAAAAAAACCTTATAAAATGTTCAAAAGACCATATTTTTTTAAAATTTTGTAAAGCTATCCAGTCTTTTTTCCATAGGTTCTAAGTTTATTCCTTTTTACCTACTTCTCTCCCCTGTCATATTAGAAATATGAAAATTTAAATATAAAAACTATGTTTTATTTTAAAAATATTTTCTCCTCATTTTCATATCCCCCATGCCAACCCCCAAAATCTTATGAAAAAAAATCTAGCTCAGGACTTAATCTGTAAATATTTCTCCTTAATACCAGATCCAAGAGATAGATCGACATCTAAAATTTCTCAGTACTGGTACTTCAGCATATTTATTCACATTAAGGTGTCATATAAGGTAGAAGCACAAAAGACATCAACAGAACCAAAAGTAAGGCACCTGTCTTTACAAGATGACAGCCAAAAACTAGTTGTAACACCAGCACACCTGCCAGTAAGTGACTATAGTCGAGAGAGAAACATTATTAATTACTCTTTCAATAGATGAACTAGCTTGAAATTCTAGAAATAATTTTTTAGTTCTAATCATGAACATTTTGCCTCAAAATCCCATTTAACAATGGTTTTTCAAGGGAAAACATAAACTTACTCTGTGAATATGAGTAACTTGTGAATTCAAGTCACTTCTTCTAGCAGAGCCTTTTGTCAGTATTTTTCTGCAAAACTAAAACTGAAAAGCTATCAAAATGCACAATCTCTCACTTCCCAGGAATCTTCTGAAAATTATAAAAGAACTACTAGATTTGGTTCACTTAATTAAACTCTTCGTGCAAAATAATATTTGTGGTAATTCCATGCCCACTGCCTCTGATTGCTCTTTGGGACATATAAATATCTATTACTAAGATCCCATTCTATAACAACTCAAAACCTTGTTTAACTCAATCTCCCATTAATTTTAGATATGGATAGATATGGACATGTGGTATGAACAGCAGGCTACATAGAACCTTCCTACATCAAGCTTTTCATCCCTTCTTTTAAGGCTACAGAAAATCTTGACACAAGGAAAGGCAGCTCATTGTCTTATTAGATAGCCCTCCTTGAATCCCCCCCAAAAGTAGTCATCTCCAGTGAGGGTTCCACAGAGAGTTCACATTGTATGACATTTTATTTAGATTCCATGCATGTATTTTCCTGTGTAGCCACAAGGTTAAGATCCATTCTTTCAGGAAACTCCAGCTTCTCACATACTGCTTCCTTTACAGGTAGGTATTGTGATATTTCATTGGGCTCTGTAAAGAGGGCTGGTGGAACATGGGTTAAATTTGCTATTTTGCTCTCCCTTGAAGTGTATTCTCTTAGTGTAAGTCTTGTCAGCCTCATGGTAGAGCCTTGTGTCATTCATCCTGATGAGCACGCCATCAATTCTTAAGAAAAATCTCAGTAACAGGAAAAAGCTAGAAGGCATCACACTTAAGCTTGAAACTCCATGATCATGAAGTTCATCTTCAAACAACAGAACTTCTTCAAAAAATTTAATCTGTTCTCTGGCTTTCAATTTCTCTGTCTATATGATCTGTTGTAGGCATAACCTTTAACTTAAGAACTTCGCCAAGTAATGTTCCTTTGTCATCTATTGTGTAGGTCCAGTCATATGGTCTAATAATCTCTTTGGAGTGCTCACCCTCCGTCCTGCTCTCTTGCCATTCTTCAGCACATGCTACCTTAAGTACTCCTTGGTAGTTGTTTACATACTTTAAAGCATCAGTTGCATTGAACTCAATTCCAAAGCCAGAAACATGTTGGATTCTTAAAACATTGTCTCCAAACATCATTTCAGGAAGAGATGGCATATGGAGCTCATCAGCTAATTTCTCCACATCGGCCGACTTCATCATGTGCGTCTTGGCCGCCGTCAGCTTCCAGGGCCCGAAGGAGAAGTCCTGGTGGCTGCTCTGGAAGCCATGAATATCATCATGGCCACAGTGGTGGCGCAGAAGCAGCGCAAGCAGCGGTGGCCTCCTTTCTCCTCCACTCCCACTTCCCCCTCCTCCCTGAGCTGCTACCAGCCCCGCCCCACCCCGCTCTCTTCCTTGTCAAACATACTTTTTCACTGTGTTTACTTTTTAGATCCCAGTCTCAGTCTAGAGTTTTCAGAAAAATCCCATGGAACCAGATCGTATCCGCAGATTTAAGTGGTTCATGTAATTGACTACTTTCAAAATCTGCGGCAATTTAAGTTCTAAAGAGGGCAATTTGGAAAAATAAAGTGGATTAAATGATGAACTTAGCCTATATTTTTAAATGATCCATGGTTGCCAATAAGAATCAACTCAACATAAATTGTATCCCTTTCCATTTTTGCTTTAAGTAATGTAGTTTTATTTCTATCTCTAGAGTACATTACTTATTTTTCTTTACCAATCTTACTCATCCTTTCCTTCAGTGAAGCTTTTTTCTGATGATTCTAGCTTGTATTGGGTAGATTCTGGTTTTTTCTAGTTAAGAAATATAATTGTGCAATGAAAAAAACTCTGATGCTGGAGTAAGTTCCACTCTGTAGTTTGAACTTGGGGGAAATGAACTAGGAATTACTTAGGGGCAGACCCTGAATGAATAAAATTAATGGACAGCATTTAGATATTAAATAATGTATTGAATTGGGGATACGAATACAAAAGTGAGATACTTCTTGTCCTCAAGAACATAGTCTAGTGGGGGAAAAACACATTGGAACTGGCGACCAGTATAGAGCATTTTGGTCTGAATTAAAAGAACAGTAAGTAGAGCCATAGGGAAATTGATTGACATGCACTTTCCAAAAGCAGGGATATTATTGATTTAATTAAAATGTTTCTGGGGCAAAAGAGTTATGGTGTGAGTGGGTAGCATAGTGGAGCAGACATCAAGAAGATGGCCCTAATGAGTGACTGGATTATGAAATATAGTTCCATTCTCTAATATGGAGGCCAAGAACTGTCTCTTTAGTAGTTCTGATAGTTCACCACTTCTCTTACTGATGCTGGCAAATGGCTGTCTTCAGTCCTACATGTTTGAGAGCATGTGGCTCTTTTGTGCCTTGCCCCAAGAGAGTCATTATGTATAGTCTCTACCCCAACTTCCCAGCTCTGCTGTGTTTTCTGTATCTATATGGAAGGAAAGTGTATGTGTGTGGATAGAGGAAAGCATAAAATAGACCATTTTGACCACAAAATTAAAACAAACATGTAAATAAAATCATGGAAAGACAGAAGAGAAACATTAAAAAAATTAAATTTCACCCAAAATATATGGGGAATTAACATATTTAATGTGAGCCACAACCCATAGATAAGGGAATGATTTTTAAAAATTGGAATTCTAAGTGGCAGCATGAAAAATATAATTTGAATAACTAATCATGAGAGAAATAGACATATTCAAACTAGCAAAGATGATGAAAGATGGGTGAAAGTTGATGTTGGAAAGATTATGGAAATATAGGTTCATTAAAGGCTTGTTGGTGAAGCTGGGAAGGGCCCTTACCTTTTTGGTTTTCAATTTGTAATTATGTAGGAAAACTTTACATTTTCTAGGTTTATACCTAATATTCCTCCTACTGGACATGTATTCCTAAGAAGTTAGATAGGAACACATTAATAGAACTTAATATTCCTTGTGGTAACAAGGCAGAGGAAACAAAAGTGAAATTCTGGTATATGAATGCAATATGCGTACTATGTTATATGAATGCAATTTTTATATTATTGTGTAGTAAGAATTGATAGGAATTCAGCAAACCTGGGAGTATCAGAAAAACTGATACAGAAATAAATGAGTCAAGAAAGTAATATGCACAGTAACTATAATAAAGAACAGTTAAAGCTAGAAGTTGAATTCTGAGAAGTGAAAAAAAACAAATGTATCATAGAAGAATGGATAAACAGAATTTCTTTTTTGTGGCAAGAGAGAAAGGACACATTTTTGTTTATAACTTGGTATATAAGTCTTACTGAAGTTGATATTGGCTTAAAATTTAAGCTGTAATAGCTGCTTATGTTAGATTTTCTTTGTTATACCAGAAGATTCATTACTAGAGGGATAGGTGGGAAATGACTGACATACAGACTGTAAGAGAGGAAACTTAGACTTAATCTGCCAGAGAAACAAGACCAGTAGATTCATCATGCTGGAAGACCATCTTGAGGAGGGGAAGGGCAGGAAGGAGAGAATTCCAGAGAAGGAACATTTCTTTCCCTCAACATTACAAGACGAAAGACATTAATTAAACTCAAGTTTTTAAAAAAATATAATAAATAGCTAATTGAATTTGGCTTCATTTTACATGAATTTCATTAATCATATCATTGTTTGAGAAATAGTACATATATGTGCTATGCTTTCGTTTTTAAGGATTGTTTGCTTATTTATGAGTCATGTTGCATGTTTTGTTGGAGCTAAATAAAGATCAGAGTGACAATGCTTGATGCACATATTGTTTCTAAGTCCCTTAGCTATAACACTGGTTTCTTAGGACCTATAAGTTAGTTCTTATCAAACAATTCAGACCTCACTCTGTAGTATCTTACTATATATTGTCCTGTTCTCTAATTGTTAGATATGTAGATGTCTTGTCTCCCCAATTAGATAATAAACTTGTGAGCCTGAATTATAATTTTATACCCTGAGTACTTGATATATATTTGATTGAATTAAAGCATTATTGTACCAGTGAAATAATATTTTTGAGCTAGTTTTTAAATGAATATTTTTGTTATTTCTTTCCAGTTCATAGAGGGTTCATTTGAAGAGTATTTAAAACGCTTGGAAAATCCACAGGTATGTTTAATTTTTTTTCCTATCCATTTGAATACTGTCAGTGTAAATCATTTTCCCTATATGCTTTAGTGTATGACTAAAAAGGGTCAGTGGTGAATGATCTTCCTTTTAGTCTAAATTACTATATAATTTTTTTTAATTTAAAAGATTACTATTTAATAGGGTTAGGAACTCTCTCTGTAACTTCATTTGAATGGAGAACCTCTTAGCTGAGAATACTCCCTCTACTATTGTAGGGAAGTATTTTTTCTGGACTGTACTTGCTTAGAGTTGTCTTGAGTATTGAAAAAATCAAATGATTTGCTCAGTCATACAACCAATATATGTAAGAGGCAGTACTTGAATTTAGGTCTTGCTGACTTTGAGATTGGCTTTTAAAAAAATAATTTTTAAATGAATATAGATTGGTTTTCCTTCTCCCCCCCCCCCCCCCCCCAAATAAAACAAATCCTTGTAACAAACAAACATGGTCAAGCAAAACATAACTGGTTCATCTATGTTCAAAGTACATGTTTTAGTCTGAATCCTTAATGCATCATCATCTCTTTCAGGAGGTATAGATCATATTTTTTCATCAGTCCTCTAGAATCATGATTGATTATTATCATTGATTAAAGTTCTTAGATCTTTCATAGTCTTCACAGTGTTTTTGTATACATTATTTTTCTGGTTTTGCTAACTTCATTAATTCATTTAAGTCTTCCTAGGTTTCCCAGAAACCATCCCTTTTTGCCATTTCTTACATAATATAATTTGTTTAGCCATTTCCCAATGGATAGGTATCTATTTTCTAGTTGTTTGCTATTACCAAAAAAAAAAAATTGCTATAAATATTTTTGACCATATGGGTTCTTTTTCTCTTTCCATGATCTTTTTTGTTGTATAAATCTAGCAGTGGTATCACTGGGTCAGAAGGTATGCCCAGTTTAGTAACTTTTGGGGCATAGTTCCAAATTGCTTTCTAGAATGGTTGGACCAGCTCACAGTTCCACCAGTAGGGCATAATTGTGCTTGTTTTCCTATAACTACTGGCATTTTTATCTCCCCCCACCTTTTTTTTTTTGGCTAGTCTGTAAGGTATTACCTTAGAGTTGCTTAAGTTTACATTTCTTTGGGGTTTGGGAGCTGATATTTTTTTCTCATATCAGCATAAATAGTTTTTTTTGCAATGAGAATTTTCTGTTTCTTTGACATTTATTGAGAAATAGTTTCTACAATTTTAATCATTTCCTTAAGTTACTTGAAAATAAGGTCTTTATCTGAGAAACTTACTGCTAAGATTTTTTTCCCTTTTTACTTTCTGTGTCAGACTTCCTACCTACTATACCATACTGGCTTTCTTCTTATTGGCAAAAGTCTGTTTTTAATGAGTCCAGGACTATAGGATCAGTGTATTGTATCCAAATCTGGGAGTTTGTTTTTTATAACATAGGAAGGGTATTTTTCCCTGATTACTATTTCTTTTCTTTTTTAAAAATCATTGCCTTCTGTCTTAGAATCGAAGGAAGTATCAGCTCCAAGGCAGAAGAACGGTAAGGAGTAGGCAATTAGCCAGGGTCACACAGCTAGGAAGAATTCGAAGTCATATTTGAATCTAGGACCTCCATCTCTAAGCTTTGCTCTCTATCCATTGAAACACCTAACTGCCCCATCTATTTCTTCTAAAGATGATACATGCATATTTTGTATTTGTAAGTATCCCCAAATTGGATGAAGGATAGGGTAATCTTTAATTATAAAGTGGGAGTTCTTGGGAGGGAGGGTGAGCTTATTGCTTTTCTTGTTATAACTATTTAGTGGAAATAATCTTGGACTTGGAGGAAGAAGGCCTGGTTTGAGTCTCGGCACTACCATTTATTAGTTGTGGGATGTTGGAAAAATTATTTAGCCTTTCTGAACCTTCATTTTCATTTTTGAAAGATGGGATAATATCTTTATTCTACCTATCCTTGGATGTCATTATAAGGATCAATTAAATATATAGTAGTACTTCATAAATACAAATATAAGGTATTGGTATTACGATAACTTTAACAAAATTATTATGATTTAAAAATACATATATTGATACTTTTACAAATGTTTGGGTGGGAAGAGGCATTAAATTCTTTCTTTAGAGATCTGGAGGACCTTTAGATTAGCTCCTGATGTTATTATTTTGGCTTTCCAATCTACCTAGGTATGTATGCAGCTAATCTGAGAAAGAAGTTGAGATTGTACTGTTGTTTATATATGACTAAGGGGAAATGGTGACCTTTAATGCCCCTGTGATGTCATCTCACATTAAGTCAGATTGATGAGGTGAAGGACTCTTGTCTCCTGAATTAAGGATTGTTATTTATTATTTTTAATAATGATTTCATGTTATTTAGTGGGGAGGGGGCATGGGGGTGGCGTTGGCCATAGGTAAGATAAATGTGGAAAAATTTATGAATAAACTCTTTCTCCAAAACAGGAATGGGTCGGACAAGTGGAAATAAGTGCCCTTTCTCTTATGTACAGGTAACAGATTTAAAAAAAAAATACTACATCACTTAATACAAAAGTAGTTGGATGAAGAAAAAAGGGAAAATAATGACTTATTTCATTGTATTTCAAATGTTAAATGAACAAAACCTTTTTATAATTAGCTGTAGAGCACATTCATGTCATTAAAACTCCAAACAATACTTTCAAATGTAAATTTGCCCGTTTTAAAATTACAAGTTAAAAAAGGAATTTTTTTTTAAAGGAACAGAGCAAAATTTTTCTAGACTATATAAATTGCCATATCAACTTTAGACTACTAGATAATCTTTCCCTGTAACCAGAACAAGTACTAGTCTGTGTTATGAGATACACTGAACATTCTGTAATTTGATTGCATCTTTTCCCTAAGTAGGGAAGACAGTTTCTCCCCTCTTCTCAATTTTTACAATTGTTTCGTGTATTTCATCGTACAGAATTTCTTTTCCTTTTTGTACTATGTATAAGGAGTCGTATTTTTTCCTTTTTTTTTTATCCTTCCCACTCCCCACCCCACCCCACAAATGTTTGTAAAATATGGCAAATTTATATCTTTATCAAGCCTGATTCCTTAGAATATTCTCCTTAAGACAGATTTTTCTGAAGTTTTCTAATTTTTGTTTTTTAAATTTCAGGAAAGATTTTGTAATTTATCAGGAACCAAATGCTGCTCCTTCTCATGTAACTGAAAATAACTTTCCTGAAAAGGTACAACTTTTCCTAAATACTCTTACAGACTTTGAGGAAGAGAGCTGCTCAGTTATAGCCTAAAATTTCCAAGTCATGTTTTTTTTTTCCTATAACTTACTTTGAGAGATGTCAACATATGGGTCACAGTTTTTCAAATTTTGTTTTTCAAAGGCAGCCAACCACCATTTAACTTTAGGGTGTCAGTATGTACATCTTATTTACAAAATACCATGTAGAACTACACTAAAAGCATTAACATTTTATGTTCAGAAAGATAATGGCATAGAGTAGCTCTATCTTAATGTATTTGGATGTTTTTATGTAAAGTGAGTATTATAATAACTAAGGTTATTTGTGAATATGGAAGACATTTCATTCAAAAGTGATTGATAGGTGTCTCCTGATAAATATGTTCATCTTTTATAGATTATAAAAATTACAGGCATAAAAAAGATGAAAGCTGTTTTATGCAGTGCTAAAACCATTCATCCATTTTGGTACATTAAGTCAAATTTTGGTCAGGGAGGGGGCCAAGAAAGCAAAGGGAAAAATTAGTCTTTGTTAAAAAAAAATAATCTTTTCTTTGACATTTTTACTTGATGGTTTTGTTATTATATACACCAACTTTGCCTTGCATAACCGTGAAATTTTAAAAATATACCTTAAAATAAGAGGAAAATCAATTTAAATACTGTCTTTATGGAGAATTCCTAGTGCTCAAACAGCTACTTCTGAACTGAACTAAAACTGAAGGTTTTCTATTTTGTAAGAATTTTATGTGATATGTTAGAAGCAAACAAGTTTTTGAATTCCTCTTGCAGAAAAACATATGACTTTTGGGAAGTTATTCAGTAATTGGGCCACCATATTGCAGATAATTATCAAAATGTGTTTTCTCCCTCTTCAGGTATTATTGTGTTTTTCAAATGGAAATCATTATGATATCGTCTATCCCATAAAGTATAAAGACAGTTCTGCTATGTGCCAGTGTAAGTATCAATGCTTTAGGTACACTAAAGAAGTATTTTGCATGAAATAATATGAAGTATACAGGTATAAAACTTGAATTCTCTGATGAGGTGAAACATAATAACATATTGTGGAGTGCCATAATAAAATCATACAAAAGTAGGTCTGAGATAATTTTAATATTTTCTCTTAAATGAAGAAGGCAGGTTCATAGGAGCTCCCACATTCTAAACTTTCCAGGATTGCTAATTTGGGTAGTTTAATTGGAGGAGTTTCAGTGAGCACATTCTGGAAGAAGCAGGTGGAAGTGAAGTTGAAATGCTAAAGATAAGTCTAGTTAACCTATAAAGTGTGCTAACACGATAAAATCTTCTGGGGCTTTTCCCACTGATTCTTGGGGACAGTTTTGTACTTGTAAAATAAACAAAGTCATCAATATTCCATTAAATATATTCCTCTGTTTTTCATTTGCAGCTCTCCTTTATGAATTGCTCTACGAGAAGGTATTCAATACTGATGTTAGCAAAATCCTGATGGGGCTAGAGCCCTCTGTTGAAGTAGTTGAAGAAAATGTTGCTAACAGTGAAATATCAGATTCGGAGGAAGAGAGTTGCAAGTAAGAACCCCTTTGGAAATAAATACTATTTTTTTAAAAGTTGGTATTTTATGCAGAGAAGAACATTTCCACAGACATTAGCTAAGCATTTACAAACTTATCAAGAGTTAGGGCTTTCCTAGTCTAAGGAAATGAATTTTATTAAGACAGAGCCCTGTTTTTATAATTTTTCTAATACTTTATTAAAATGAATTTCATGTATTATACCACTGTCTCTTCACAGTAATGCATCTTTGCTTATAACAACAAAAAGAAAACCTTGAATTAAAACTTACAGGTATCATGACCACAACATTTCCTCATTTTGATCCCCTCTTCCTGAAAGGAAGGATGCTCCAAAATTAGTC
Organism: Monodelphis domestica; assembly: GCF_027887165.1. Lineage (NCBI taxonomy): Eukaryota > Metazoa > Chordata > Mammalia > Didelphimorphia > Didelphidae > Monodelphis > Monodelphis domestica. Next base: position 178,703,709 of record NC_077232.1, on the reverse strand, counting down.
TGTTGGAATAGATATTAATCATAGCATTTGATCTGATTTCTATTATTCTCTGGTGGAGTCAGTCTTCAATTACATTACTATAATCACTCTATATTCTCCTGGTCCAGGGGATCAAATTTCATCAAAGAACTGGAAGTGACTTTAGAGATCATAATTTCTAACCCCCCTCATTTTATGAGAGAACTCCACAGCTATTAAGGGACTTAAGCTAACGTCAATATAAGTAGTAAGTGACTGAGTTGAGGTTAATATCTAGAACTTAAGTCGCTAAATCCAACCTTCCATGATATTTGGCTGTTTTTTCCCCCGAATTAAAAAAATCAATCACTTTGCTAATAAAAAGTAAATTTAATACATACACCAAATAATAAAATGCAAACTTAATGGGTACATCATAAACAGATATGTGCCTTATTTCTACTTTCTTGATTCTCTTATCAGTTCATATGAATGTGTTTCTCTGAATTGCTTCTGTTTTGTTTCACAGCCATATTCTGTTAAACACTTCTATGATTCATTCATGTGTTCTCCATGAAGTGAGCCCTACTTAAATAGTTCATAGCTTACTCCAAAAAATTCTATGAGGAATATTTTTGCTTATATGGGGCCATTCTGTCATTTTGTTCTAGATTGGGGGTGGCTGGATTAAAAGATATTTATGGTTTAATAACTATTTTCATGTAATTTTAAATTGATTTCTAGAACTAGTACACTAAAATCCACAGCTCCAGCAGTGGCATTTGTGTGCCTGCCTTCCTACAGCTATTTGAATATTGTAAAAGATAACACAAAATGATAGTGAAAAATACTTTCTGTTCTTCCATGATACCTTGTTTTTTCCCCAACATTTATTGTCCTTTTCCTAGTTGTGTTTTTGCTTTTTTTTTTATTAGATACTAGGCTGTTTCTTTTGTTTCCTCATCTTACTTGGTTTTATGATTTTTGCTTTTTTAACCAGTACTAAATAGCTTTGATGTTTACCTTCTCATAAGCAAAACAAATATTTATATTGATCATGTCCAAAAAATATATCTGTATTCTTTATCAGGAGATGGGTAGGTGGGTAAGATGTTTTATCATGAGCCTTCTGAAATTTTACAGTTTTAAAAAGTTATTCATCTTCATAATGCTATATAAACCACTTTGATTCACTTTGAATTAGTTCATACCAACCTTTCTAGGTTTTTCTGAAACTGTCCCCTTTAACATTCTTATAATACTATTTATATTAATTCACTTTTATATGTTATATGCCATTAACAGAACAGCTATAAATATTTTTGTATATATGAGTTCTTTTCCTTTCTTTGGTCTCTTTGGGAATAAGTAGTATTTCTGGGGGTCAAAAGCTATACACAAATACACATCACTCACTCTCTTTAGTAGGCATTTGGGCACATTTCCAGATCGCTTTCCAAAATGGCTAGACCAATTTACAACTTAACTAACAGTATTAATGTATTTACTTTTTCTCATTGCCCCTCCAGCATTTGCAATTTTTATTTTTTGGTCTATTTTGCCGATCTTTAGAGTTGTTTAAATATATTTTAATTAGTGATTCAGAGTTTGTTTTTTTAAAATGTCGCTTTTGAAATACTGGATTTTTCTATCTCAAAGTTGCCTATTCATATCCTTTGACCATTTATAAATTAGGAAATGGCTCTTAGGTCTATAAGTTTGAATCAGTTCATTATATATCTTAGAAATGAGACACCTTTCAGAGAAACCTAGTATAAAGATTTTTTTTGTTACTTAATTTTTTTTCTCTTCTAATTTTAGCTGCGTTAGTTTGGTTTGTGCAAACCCTTTTAAATTTTATGTGATTAAGTGTCCCTTTTATCTTGTTTGATGCTCTCACTGTTTGATCATAAATATTTTCTCCATAGACCAGACAGGTATTTTCTTCTTTGGCTTCTCTTATTTATGTTAACACTTTTATGTATTTTAGCTTATCTTCATGGATAATGTGAGATATTGGTCTGTACTTAATATCTACCAGGCCACCATCCATTTTGCCCAACAGTTTGTGAAAGTTTTAAGTTCTTACCCCAATTAGATTCTTAAGATTTTCTAAATAAACTATAATATCTTCAAAAAACAATTTTGTTTCCTCTTTAAATTTGCAATAATTTTTTTATTCTCGTTGGTATTTTCTTTTAATTCGCTCATTCCTCCAGTATTGGTTCCTGAATTAGGACTTTGTGCCTCCTTTCCTACTTTTCTTTTGCCTGACTTTTTGGGCAATTCTGTGAAGGAAGATGCCTCTTAGGGTTTCTCATTGGATTTCTTTTTCATTATGTAGTCTTCTGAGTTTTTCTGGGGTAGCTGTGGTGGCAGTAGGAGAAGTGATTCTGTTTCTCATCTAGAACACCATTTTCAAACCAGGTTTTTCTGTTGATGGAGACTTTATTTCTTCCTAATTCTATTGCATATATTTGTCTTCAACTATATGTGCAACTAATAAATAATTATCTTGAATTTTTAAGTTAATTATATACTTTACCTGAGATCTTGAATGGTGACAATAGATGGGAATGAATAGTACCATTAATTTTTTTTCTATCATCATTTCTTATATAATAGAAAAGAATTATTGCTTAGCATTTAACCATTCATTGTTTTAAAGTTTGTTCTCAAATTGTCATTTTGTGTTAGCTTGGCGGGGATGGTATTTTCAGTTGGCAACAATTTATGTCATATGTACACCAACCATAACATACTCCTCAGTGAAAATGGAAAGTACAAAATAATATCTTCCAGGGGTAACTAGGTGGTTCAGTGGATTGAGAACCAGGTCTAGAGATGGTAGGTCCTAGGTTTAAGTCTAGCCTCAGAGACTTTCCAGCTGTGTGACTCTGGGCAAGTCACTTAACCCTCATTGCCCAGTCCTTACCACTCTTTTGCCTTGGAACCAATACAAAGTATTGATTCTCATATGGAAGGTAAAGGTTTTAAGGATAATAATAATAATAATGTCTTCCATGTAGGACAAAGGGAGTATGAATAACATTATGAAAAGAATTTATCCAAGAAAAGACCTATTTTTTTTTTTAATATACCCATCTGATTATTGGTTCTCTGCCTAAAATCCAGTAAAGTCCAAATTTTCAAAGACTTCCACAAATATTTAATAAATGATTACCTAATGATAGTATTAATAAATAACATATAGCATATACTAAACACTTTATAGCTATTTCATTTGATCCTCATAACAAATCTAGGAAACAGTTGCTATTATTATTATTCCTATATTACATATAGATGAGAAAATTGAGGCAAATAAATTGTCTTCCCAAGAGTCTCACAGCTAGTAAATGTCTGAGGCCAAATTGGAATTCAAGTCTTCTGACTCTACTAGGTTAAGTACTTTATTCACTGAGCCACCTTGTATCTATGAAAACTGATGAAATCAAGGTAGTAATTTCAGGTACAAGACAATTTCTTTTTGACTAAAATCTAAAGGACTTCCAATTCTTTGGTGTAATAGATTTTTCATTTCTCAAATAGTATTGGGGGGGGGCTGTTGTAACTTGAAATTCTGTTTCTTAGATATTTTTATTACATTTACATGGTGGGACAAGCTGCACATTTTATGTAAAGGGCTACTTTTTGAGTGTAATATCAAAATTTCCTAAAAAATGAAAGTCTGAACTTAGAAAGCTTTAGATCTTAGTAAGAAAATAACTTTGACATACCCAACAACATTGCTGGGGTGGGGGAGCTGGATTCATTTATAATTTGTAGATGTATACTGGCAATTTTCATTATTGTAGAGAAATAAGATTTTGGATTTAATAGAATGCAAACTTCTGAATGCTTTTATTTGCAGAAATCCTAATTATGATTGTATTCTTTGTAGGGGTAAAGCTACCACAGTTAATGATATGAATGGATTTAAGTCTCTGTCAGGCAATCAGGTATTTTTTTATGGTTTTAACTTTTTTCATTTAGCTAGTTTTGCAAAAGCATACGAATTTTTAACCTTTCAATTTTCTGCTCTGTGGTAACTTTACAATCCACTCATTTTGTAAAATTGGTATCTTGTTTTTTGATCTTTAATCATTAAGTTGATTTGTTTTAGTGTCACTGTCTTAAATTTTATATGCGGTTTTCTAAATTAATGTTTTGCCCTTCATTGAACTTCTGCTTTTTACTTTGGAAATTAGGCCTAGAAGTCACATGAGAATTTAATTCAATGTTATATGTATATTATATTATTTTCTTTGTTCAGCATCTGAAGAACAATGGGAACTCCACTTGCCTTCCCATATCCAGAAAAGTTCTTAAGTCTCTCAACCCAACTGTCTACAGAAATGTAGAATATGAAATTTGGCTACAGTCTAAACAAGGTAAGAATATCAAATTATATATAAGAACAGTAGGCAGCTGTTTTCATGTCTTTAATTTTCGTATTAGGCAGAAAAAATAATGAATTCATCATGTTCTTATTTTTTCTCTCAGCTCAGCAAAAGCGTGATTATTCCATTGCTGCTGGCTTGCAATATGCAGTTGGAGATAAATGCAGAGTAAGTGATTAGAAAGGAAGTTGTATTTGAGATTATTAAGTTTTATTGGTTTCAAGAAAATTATTCTTGATTTTTAAAATGTTTTTGGAAATTTGAACTGCTTATGTGCATGTTTATAGCCTTGAAAGTAGGTTCTGTGAACCAACTATAACTATATAACTAACTGAATGAAAAGTTATAAAATGAGAAAATTCTTGTTTTTGCTATTGCTAACACATTAAATCTCATTTCATTTCCCATTTTAAGAAGGTTAAATCTTTAATAATACTTGAGTTTTTTTCCATATCAATAATTTTTTCTAAGCAAAGGATTTTAGGTACTAAATTTCATTGCTACTTTACATTTTGATGTTTCCCCCTCATGAATTGTCTGTCGTCTATTAGAATTACCACCTAAAGTCTATCAAGACAGTTTGTTGGCAGCTAAATAGATAAGAGTGCCAGGCCAGGAAACAGGAGTCCCTTTGTTCAAATCCGACCTCAGACATTCCTAGCTTTGATACCTTAGACAAGTCACTTAACTCTCATTGCCTATCTCTTATTGCTTATCCGCCTTGGAATAAATATTTAGTAATGATTCTATGACAGAAAGTATGGGTTAAAAAAATAAAGTTTGTTGGGGACAAAGAACTCAAATTAAAAAAAAAAACTCTTGATTTTCTTCTATCTCATGTTGACCAGATTGGCAAAATTGACTAAAAAGGAAATTTATAATGATAGTCTGTACAATAGATATGTTGCTGTACTATTATAGTATATATGAATTGGTCTAGCCAATTGGGAAAGCAATCTAAAACTGTGTCCTAATGACTACTAAATGGTGTATGACTGAGTATATTTGTATCTGTCTTTGTGTCTATATACCCTTTGATCCAGGGAAATACTAAAGAGATTCAGAAAAAGAGGAAAAAGCCCACATACAAAAATATTTATAGTAGTTCTTTCTGTCTTGGCATATGGCATATGAATATGGGGATATAAATAATATAGTACTGAAAAAATGATAAAGACTACTTAAAGGAATTATGTATTTTAAGTCTTTTATCTCTTATTTTCTGCAGGTGGGCTTAGATCACAATGGAAAATTTCAAAATACAGATACTCAAGAACATTCTGAGAATGGACCAGTTTTTGTAGAAGAGCTTGGAGTGAAGTATGTTCAAGTCTTAAGTGAAAGCAATTTCTGTATAATATTTAGCATAACATACATATGCAAGGGAGAGTGAGATCAATTAAAACAATATGGTTAGAAAATTGCTTTGCAAATTAATCTCATGATTCTATATCTCACCTTAGTATCTATAGCTATAGTTTTATATATATCTACATGTGTGTATCTTCTGACAGGCTACCTTTCATGTAAGACTTAACTTCCAATGGATCTTCCCATTTGCAATTTTTTCAGACTAGAATTGTCAATTATAGATTAGATATATCTGTTTGAGGCCAGTTCATTCCTTAAACAATGAAGGTTTTATTGCATTAAAGAACAGTATTTAGTGAACATTTTATTCTCACTTTTTAAAGAATATCCAAATGGTTTGTTCTATAATTGATGCAGAGGTAAGTTTTAAAAAATTAATCTTTGCACTTTAAATCTGATTTTTCTTTATACTTTTTGTATGACTTGTTAATTTTCAGGTGTATGAACCCATTTACAATTTGACCTTTTTTTTTTCCCTCCTAAGACAGAGTGTAAGGGTTTTATTTATTTTTTTGATTTCCTTTTTTTATTTATCTATTTTATTTTTTTTAAACATTATTTTATTTGGTCATTGTCATACATTATTCATTGAAAACAGATCATTTTCTCTTCCTCTCACCCCTCCTCCCACCACCACCCCTCCCCTAGCCAACACACGATTCCACTGGGTATCACATGTGTCCTTGCTCCGAACCCATTTCCTTGTTGTTGGTATTTGCATTAGGGTGCTCATTTAGCATCTCTCCTCAATCATATCCCCTCCACCCCTGTAGTCAAACAGTTGCTTTTCCTCAGTGTTTTTACTCCCACAGTTTGTCCTCTGCTTGAGGATAGTTTTTTTTTTTCTCATAGATCCCTGCAGATTGTTCAGGGACATTGTAAAGCCATTAATGGAGAAGTCCATTACGTTCAATTGAACCACAGTGTATCAGTCTCTGTGTACAATGTTCTCCTGGTTCTGCTCCTTTCATTCTGCATCACTTCCTGTCAAATTGACCTTATATAAATGTATATGTATCATTATATGCAACATCATTTTAATACTTGGAGAAAATGCACCTAAATCTGGAGTTGAGAGACTCAACATTCAAACAAATTATTGACATTTGCTAGTTCTGGGACTATTGGCAAATCACTTAAGCCCAGAGCCTTTGTTTTCTTTATTTATAAAATGGACTAACATGAGGATCAAATGAGAAAAAAAAAAGTAAGCATTTTGAAATCCTTGAAGTAATGAATATTTTTATTATATATGAAATCATAATAAACATATTTTGTATAAAAGGGCAGTTTGAAAAAAAAATAGGCATTATCTGCAACTTTTTGCGCATAGTATAAAATTTTAATAGCTCATGGTTCTTGAGGCTTTTGATCACATATAGCTTTTTTTTTTCTTTTTTGCAACATGAGCTCTAGAATACAGAGAGTGGATTTGTTAGCATGTTGTAATGGAAGAAATATTGAACTTGGAGTCAGGAATGACAGGGGCTTGAATATTGCCTCTGCATTTTTTAATAATACTGCATGTGGATGGGGGTGGGGGGCGCAGTTAGATGACTCAGTAGATTGAGAACTAGGCCTAGAGATAAGTCCTGGATTCAAATTTGATCTCAGACACTTCCTAGCTGTGTGACCCTGGAAAGTCACTTAACCCCCATTGCCCAGCCCTTACTACTCTTCTGCCTTAGAACCAATACACAGTATTGATTCTCAGAGGGAAGAGGGTTTAAAAAAAATTATATATATAATGCATGTGCTCTGGTTAGTCCTTCTTGTGCCTCATTTTTTAAATCTAAGAAATGGACATATCAGTTACAAGTTTTCAGAGATGTTATGAAGAAAACAAATTCGTAAAACTTAAAATTGTCTGAAGAAAACAAATTCATAAAATTTAAAAATTGTTTTCATCTAAAATATTGAGTCTACCTGACATTGAAGCTGGACTGTTCAATTCAAGTATTAACCTATTAAGAGTAGGGAAAATAAGCTGAATTTATTGATCGGATTCACCTTTAAATGGAAACTATATGTCTACTATTGACACTTTCCCATATTTTATACAGTGTGGTCCAATGCACGTTTATTGAGAAGCACTGTGGAGTAAGTGATGGAGAAAGCTGGCATTAAATCTCTGACATCCCACCTCTGAGAGTAGTGACTGTGTTGACCCTGGCAAGTCACTTAATTTCTCATTATCCCAGACTATTCTGTAGAACTCTTTCAGTTGTAGAGAATGTATAAATCTGTATTGGGAGAGGGAGTTTCTTCATCTGTGAGTTCTTTAGATCAGTGAAATCACAGGTTTAACACTCTCCATTTAAGAATGTCATGATATAAGGTTTCAGAGAGAAGAGATTATGACTAAGAATTCTGCCAAATTTCACCAAAAAAGAACTTATATCTGGCAATTTGTGGATTACTTATTTATGTATCATCACAATTTGTAGTGTACATTGAAATGATCATTAGCTGTTTTTTATATTTTAATTCATTTTTTAAACCCTCACCTTCCATCTAAGGGCTAGGCAATGGGGGGGTTAAGTGACTTGCCCAGGGTCACACAACCAATTTGTCTCTGAGCCTAGAACCTCCTATCTCTTGGCCTGGCTCTCTGTCCAGTGAACCATCTAGTTTCCCCTCATTAGCTGTTTTTTAAAAAATCATTTATATTTGATTGTAATTAAGTACACGAATGTATTCTACTAACTTTTTGTTACTGTGATTGTTTAGTCATTTAAATTTTATTTTCTTATGCTTAACTATTTGATTCATTACGGGAAATGATTTTAAGTATATCTAAATTGCTAAACATTTAAAATTTGACACTAGTTTTCTAGCTTTTAATCACACATCTTCAGTAGATTAGTAAAGTTTCATATTTTACTTTTGTGGTAAACCGAGAATAAAATGTAAAGACATTATCTGTTAAAAATTCTGACTAGTGGGGGCAGCTGGGTAGCTCAGTGGATTGAGAGCCAGGTCTAGAGACGGGAGGTCCTAGGTTCAAATCTGGCCTCAGACACTTCCCAGCTGTGTGACCCTGGGCAAGTCACTTGACCCCCATTGCCTAGCCCTTACCATTCTTCTGCCTTGGAGCCAATACACAGTATTGACTCCAAGATGGAAGGTAAAGGATTTAAAAAAAAAAAATTCTGACTAGAAATTGCCTAGATAACATCTTTTTCATTCTCTTTGTTCCCTTAAGACATTCTTCCTCATTGAAGAGCCTCAAACCTCTTCAACAGGCATCTTCTATAGAAGGTTGGAACACAGTGTCTTCGGGAAAGAAGATGAAAAAGCCTCCCAGTGGTGGACAGCATTTTCAGCCTGGTAAGAATAGTGGTCTCCTTTCTCTTCTCCTTTTCCTGTCTCTCCTCTCAGTTTGAGAGAAGTCATATGATTTCCTGCTAATTACTTATACTATTTTTTTTGTGGGGGGTTGTCAGACATGGATTGCAGAGGGCCAAAGAATTCAAACAAGCCAATAAAAACCCCATCAGCACTACCTCCTCGACTTCAGCATGTGGGAACTCGGCAGCATGTATATTCGTGTCAGTCTTCTGGGTTACAGTCCCAGCTGTCCTCAAATGAACACAAGTCACAGAGCAGGACTTCTTCACAGAGTCTAAGGTAAAATTCTTTTCATCCAAAAAAAAAAAGAAAGAAAGAAAACAAATGGATTTATTTTTAGTATGTTATTGACCATGTGACTTAAAAACTTCCTATATAATTTTTTTAACCCTTTATTATAATAAAAAATTTTTTTTTTAATTTTTTTTTTAAAACCCTTACCTTCTGTCTTGGAGCCAATACTGTGTCTTGGCTCCAAGGCAGAAGAGTGGTAAGGGTAGGCAATGGGGGTCAAGTGACTTGCCCAGGGTCACACAGCTAGGAAGTGGCTGAGGCCAGATTTGAACCTAGGACCTCCCGTCTCTAGGCCTGGCTCTCAATCCACTGAGCTACCGAGCTGCCCTCTATAATAAAAATTTTTGCATGTCAAGGATAGTTTCAATTCTTTGAGGTAAGCTTTTTAGAGGTTAAAATTTTTTTCTCTCAATTTTTTCTTAAACTTTTTGACATTTTTCTGGGCAAGAAAAGAATTGATTTTGTTAGGGGAATTCTGGAATTTTTGTTTGCCTAATGAAATAACAAATTTTTATAGATTAATTTTGGAACTCTAGTGATTGAGATTATTTAACATCACTTTTGATAAAGCAAGCCATCTATTCTTAAATAATCTTTCATATTATTCCAGAAACTTTTGGGTCACTTAGTTAAATAATGGTGGTTTTACCACGTGCATGAAGTTTTTTCTATACCTCTACACTCCCTGCTGCATTCTATGCCAGCTACCATTGCTTGTGGAGGGGAGAGTGGTGTTTTTCACTTGTATAAAAACTCCATCACTAAAAGGGTAGTATTAACAAGTTTGTCTAAGGATTTGAACTGTAGTCTTTTGTGGATCATACCACAAGCTGAGATCAGGAGTTAGAAGTTACTATTTCAGATAATTTAATGGGCTTTGTTTCATTAAGCATTCACACATTAAGTTTTGGTAGGTTTTAATATTATAAACATATCTAAATACAGAATATGAGTATTCTAAATGATAATTACAAAGTCAGGCACAAGTAAATGTCTATAAAATACAGCTTCTTTTCCCCGTGTAGTCAGAACCCCATTGGAAGTGTTACTCCACCTGTGTTTACAACCAGTATTCTAGCAAATTTACAACAATTTTAGTATAACTGCTAACTGATATTGAAAGAAAACAGATATTGTATCAAAGAACTGTTTTAAAGTAAGATGATTATTCATATAGAATGAAAAATTTTTAATTGCATTTGTTTTGATTACATTTCTGCTCAGTATTTAGCTTGGTGTCCAGTAAGTGGGAGGTAGAGTAGAACAATGGAACAGGAAGATTACTGAAGTTGGAGTCAGAAGACTTTGAGGTCAAGTAGGGCCTCTCTTTCTACTTGTGTGACCTTGGCCAAAAAAGTTGCCCTGACTCTTCTCGGCTTCATTAACTGTAAAATGAGGGGTTTGGGCTAGATTTTCTCTGAAGGCTCTTACCTTTCTAAACAGATGATTCTGTGTACCTTTGGAGTTTGCAAATTGACTTTTGATAAGAAAAACCTTGGGATTATACTTAAATTAGGCTTTCCAAGATTGGACAGCCAGTATTTCTTATGTGCTTTTATACTAGGCATTGCATTAGGTACTAGAGATACACAGACCCCATAGGGAGCTAGCATCTAGTGACACATTTAATATATACCAGTTGAATTCAAGGTAATGGTTTGGAGATGCATCATTAGCTGAAGATGATTGGGAAACTCCTTGTGTAAGAGGTGATATTTGAGCTGCTCTTTGTAAGAAATTATAGAGATTCTATTGTGATGGTGTATCCTGGCCTGTGGAAATGTTAAGTAAAGAATAGCAAAATGGACAAGTCTGATCAGACTGTGTGAAGGTAACAAATGTGTAATAAGACCAGAAAGGTAAATTTGAGGAAGGTGGTAATTGTTTTGCATGTCAAGAGTTTCTCTTTTTGTCCAAGAGGCAGTAGAGAAAGCCACTAGAAATTATTGATTAGCCCTTGTTTTTTGCTTTTTGAGTTTCTATGACTTAGTCAAAAAAAGTTTTTTAAAAAAATCCTATAAAATTCATAATTACTAGATAATACAAAAATGTTTGCTCTAATTTTGGTGGTTATTTGGTATTGTATTCTTTATGGAAGAATATACAGCATTTTTAGACAGCTCTGAGTTGATTAAAATCAAATAACATGGGAAAAAATCAGTTTCATTCCAAACACTGTTGTTAGTCATATTCTGAAAGCATTTTGCTATCTTGTCATTTTTCACAGTGCTGTATCAGAATATTAAAATATAATTTGAAAGAAAATGCAACTAAAGAATCTTTGGAACATTATTTAAAATATGGAATGTCTTATTTTAACTTTAAAATTTTGTGGTGAAAAGTATGAGGCTTCATTTATTTTGCTTTTAGTATATTTTGTTTGACTCATTAGCCGTTTTCTAGTACATGATACTTCTCTTTTTTCCATCCTTAAGGACAAATTTTTTAAAGAGATAAGAAGGAGGCATATATATGATAATATGTCGCAGTGCTGTTGATAGGTATTTGCAAAAAAAGAAAAATTTGAAAATATTTATATCCTTTGTACCGACTAATCAAATTCAACATATGGGATGATATTTGGAGACTTCATCACTTATGCATATGGAAATAAGTGGGGCATTAGAAAATATGGATTTGCGGTTAGGGAATGATAGAGACTAAATACTTTTAGACTACACAAAAATTTTGATCCTAAGCATCATGAATATTTCCTTTGGTGAATTAATCTGAAGACTGGACATGGTGAGTGCTGAACACTATCTAAGATCTATGCAGTGAGAGCATCCTTGATGAAGGCATTAGTAGGAAATAGGTTGATGTCCAAAGCAGTAATAATGTAGGCCACATTTTTACCATTAGATAAAATCCCACTTTAATTTCAAAAAGAAGCTTTTGATTAAAAAAAAATCCTTCTTGAAAGCCTTTTTCCCAAAAGACTTCTCTTCTGCATTCATTAAAATTGCAAGACTTACTGAAAGATAAAACATTGTTTTAACTTGCTTATCCTAAATAGGTGTATAAAATTGGAAGACATGCTTGCCAATGTTGTTCCATAGTTCCAAGTTAAAGAATGACTTCACTAGAGATGTTGAACTTCTCCACTTTCTGCTGATGAGTGACATTGTGCTGGAACATTGTTATATAAACAGGTCCATAAACCATTTAAAATAGTTTGGCCTAACCATCCATAAGAATGCTGTATTATGCAGGATATAATCTGCAATGAGATAGCAGCCTATAGATCTTATTCATGAATGTGTTCCTATCTTGGACAAATAGACTGAAAGACAGTATTAGAACTGGAGAGAAGAGGAGAGTGGAATGAATTGCTTATGGGAAATTGCAGAACTTTTTTAATTACCTCCAAACTTGTCCCTGAAATAAGAATCCCCTTACCCCTGGTGGTATTTGTATGGCTGTGAGAAACATTAATGATCTCTAAACAATTAAAATTGGTTATCAAGGCAATGGAGGGATGAGATGTATGTGAACAGGAAGCAATATTTAATAACAAAACTAAGGGTGAGCCAGCTTAAAACAAATCAGAGGAATAATTTAAAAGTTTGTAGTGTCCTTGTATGGTGAGGGACCACTAGTGCATAACACTTCACAATATCAAGAGAAAATGAAGGAGGCCTCCCAGTATTATTGGGTGGATTCTTCTGGAGTAAATTTTTGGAAGGGCATGGATAGATTGTAATCCACTATCATTAAAAGGGAAAAATATCCTCTTTGATCAATTTATAGATTCATTTAACTAATAAAATGGTAACTATAATTAAAATGCAATGTTATAATTTTGTTTTTTATATTTGTCAAAAAAATACTAAATAGTAATGCTAAATTTAATACTAAATATTAAAATACTAAAACAAATTCCAGGATATATTTAACTTTGATACATTGATATCTTTTTTCTTTGCATTTTATTTGTTTTGTGAGTAATAGGTCAGACTGTCTACTATAAACTTAGAAAAGCTATTATAATGGAATAATTCTTTACAGTTTCAGGTTTGAATATATATTGTTTTAAAAAAAATTAGCTGCCAAAACTTAGGTTAGTACTATTAACCCCATCATTTTTTAGCTCCTAGCTTTTCATTGTTACTTTAAAAGTACTGGAGCAGTATTGTCATACTCAAATAGAAAACAGAGATCACTAAACTTTACATGAGGATCCCTGTGGCCATATATTCACTAAGAAAGCCACATATTAATATATCTAGGTTGAGACTATTGCAAGAGAGAATGCACAGAGGTCTTTGATTCCTGATCTGGAGTGCTAAAATTTTTGGCTTTAGAACAAATGCTGAAGTGATTGCTAATACCTCTTCTGCACTTGTATTGGACCTTCATTGTAAATTTTTCTTTTGTCCCTCATTGACATCCTCTTTTTACCTCCAAAGAAAAAATTTCTTTCATGGATGATAACATTCCTCTTTATCCTTAGCATAATTTCCTTTTGTTGGGAACAAATTAGGAGTTGGATTTTAAAACAGCTAATAGAATTTTTAAAAGACACAGGAAAAAGTGCAAAAAAGCACATTTGTCAATGTTTATTTGTGTAGAAGAGAGGGACTTGGAAGGCGGAGGGTAGATTAAAGGATACAGTGGTCAGAAGGGAACAGACTTAAAATAGAAGGGTAAGTATAATTAAATAGTAAATGAAGGAAATAGAATTTAATTGTCATAACTATGAGTGAAAGAGAGAAACTCACTCCATAAAATGGAAGAGGATAATAGAATGGATTAGAAACCAGATTCCAACAATATATTGTTTACCAGAAATATACTTGAGACAAAAAAATATACAAAGAATAAAAATAAGGGGCTCTTAGGTTGTAATATTGTCTATTATGCTTCAGCTGAATTAAAAAAGGCATGGGTGGCAATCATGATGTGAAAAATCAGCCACAACTGAAATGACTGAACAAAAAATAATCCATGTATGTATTGTCATGTACATGTATGAGTCAAAGAACAAAATATAGAAACGGTAATTCCATTAAAGATGATGATAGTATTTTGATAGCCTGCCAAATTTGCGAGGTGCAGCCAAAACAGTACTTGGGGAAAAATTTATATCTTTAAATCCTTCTTACATCAATAAAAGAGACTAGATTAACAAATTGTATCTTGAACTAAATTTTTTTTTTATTTTTATTTATTCTTTTAGAACATCCTCAGCTAAAGACCTGTATTTAAACACCAAAATAAAAATCCTGAAAATTAGAGAAGTGATAAAATAAAGTAAAACTGGGAGCCGGGTGTGTTTTTGTTGTTATTTTGAGAGAGGGAGGAATTATCTAATTTAATTTTTAAATGGATGAAAACCAAATTAGCAATATCAAAAATTTAAAAAATGTGAATTATAAGGTAATTTTAGGAACTGTTTTGTTAAAAAGGAGGCCAATAAAACTTAAAATATGAAATGAATGACTACAAAAATATAAATCATGCCCAGTTTAACAGAGCATAAAATAAAATATTTAAGTAACCTTAACCTTAGGAAAATTTAACAAGCTGAAAATGAAACTCCCTCAGGGTTGAAGGGGGACTCCCAAGACTAGTGGATTTGCAAACAATTTCTACCAAATACTTAAAGAACAAATTAACTACTGTACATGATGTTTGGAAAAAAAATAAAGAATATGAATAAATTCCTTCTACAACACAAATATGATATTGATAAGTAAACCCGGGAGAGTAAAAATAGAAAAAAAAAGAATTACATACCAATTTCCCTAATGAATGTTGATGCAACAATTTTAAATAAAATACTAGCAAGGAGATTATAGCAATATCACAAAGATTATATACTCTGACCAGACTGGATTTATATCTAAAATGCAACACTGATTCAATATAAGGAAAATCATAAGCATTATTCATCATATTAAATAAAACTGCAAAAATCATGATCATTTCAATACATTCAGAAAGAACTTTTGACAAAATACAATGTTCATTCCTTCTTAAAGCAGTATTAAGTACTGTAGTAAATAGACCTTGCCTTTCAATAAATAGTATCTAAACCAAGAGCAAACATCTTTAATGAAGATAAACTAGAAGCCTTTCCAGTAAAATCATGGGGGAATCAAAAATGTCTATTGTTATCATCACTCTTCAGTATTATACTGGAAATACTAGCTATACCCATAAGAAAAAAAAAACAAAGGAGTAAGTATAGGTTGCAAGAAACAAACTATCACTCTTTTCAGATGATATGATCTTAGAGAACTCTAAGGTCAAGTTAAAAAAATAATGAAAAACTTCGGAAACATTATGCGACAGAAAATGAACCTATACAGTTAATCATAGTTCCTGTTTATTACCACAAAACCCTGATGGAAAAGAGAAATTCCACTTAAAGCAATGGCAGACAGAATAAGATACTTAGGCACCTACCTGCCAAGATTGCATTATATGGGAAATGATTATAAAACATTCTTCACAAAAAAGGCAAGTGGGAAGTATTAATTGCTCATGAGTATTCTAATGTATTGCAATAAAAGTTGACAATCCTACCTGAATTAATTTGCTTATTCAGTGCCATATCAAACTATCAATGAATTTACTTTGTTATAGAGCCAGAAAAAAAAAATCATAAAATTCATTTAGAGGAATAAAAGATTGAGACCCCCAAAAAAGTGAATGGCAAACTATATTACAAAATGATAATCACTAAAACAATTTGGTACTGGATAAGAAGTATGCAAATCAGTGGAACAAATAAGGAATGCAACATACTAATGATTAATTAGAAATACAATATATAAATGAGCACAGTAATAGGGTTTGATAAACCCATTCTAGTTATTAGGGTAAGAACTTAATATTTGACAAATGTTGGGAAAACTGAAAAGTAATTCGGAAGAAACTAGGCATACACCTACAATTTATACTTTGTACCAAGATGGACAGAAATGGACATACATTTTGGACAAAGATGATACCATAATCAAAATGAGTTGATAGAAGTGTGGATGGGAAAGAATTCATGACCAAACAAGAATTAGGTTCATGTGAAGTAAAATGGAGAATTTTTATGTTATAAAATTAAAAAGGTTTTTAACAACCAATGCAGCCAAAATTAGAAGAAAATTAGGGGAAATTTTTCATAGCAATTTTCTCTGATTAAGGATTCATCTCTAAAATACTTAGGAAACTGATTAATTTATATGAATAAGAGCCATTCCCCAACTGACAAATAACCAAAAGATAGGACTGCAGTTTTCAGTGAAAGGTATGAAAGCTATCAATAGTGATGAAAAGTTGTCTAAATCACCAATAAGAAATGCAAATTTTAAAAAATTGTGAAGTTCTCTCTCAGGAAAAAAAATGGAAAATAACATGCTGGAGAAGATGTAGGAAAACAGCTACATTAATACCAGTGTTGGTGTAGTTGTGAACCAGTGTCTAAAAAACTGTTAAACTATGTATATCCTTTGCCATATCGATATTTGCCACCATTTCTGTACCCTAAAGACATCAAAAAATGTGGAAAAGGGCCCAAAGAGAGAAAACTTTTTTTAAACCCTTACCTTCCGTCTTGGAGTCAATACTGTGTATTGGCTCCAAGGCAGAAGAGTGGTAAGGGCTAGGCAATGGGGGTCAAGTGACTTGCCCAGGGTCACACAGCTAGGAAGTGTCTGAGGCCAGATCCTAACCCAGGAACTCCCATCTCTAGATCTGGCTCTCAATCCACTGAGCCACCCAGCTGCCCCCGAGAGAAAACTTTTTGTGGCATCAAAGAATTGAAAATTTGATAGGATGTCAATCATTGGGAGAATGACTTAACAAATTATTGTATATAAATATAATGAAATACTATTGTACTGGAAGAAATAGAAGAATTTGAGTCAGAAAAATAAGGGAAGTGGCAGAACCAGAAGAACAATTTATACAATAAAAGCAATATTGTAAGAAAGAATAATTCTTACCAACACAATAACAAACCACAATTCCATAAGAATGAAAAATGTTTCCTACCTCCAGAAAGAGAACTAATATACTCAGTGTAATCAAAGATTGAAGAATATTTTCTTTTTTTTTCTCCCCTTGAAACATGGCTAATTCAGAAACGTGTTTTACATGTCTTTGCACATTTGCAGTGGGTTTTATTTTTCTTGTCTTTTCAATAGGGAGTGGAGGAAAAAATTTGGAACTGAAAATAAAAAAAAAAGAGGAACTTGGAACAATTGGTAATTAAAAATGCCTAAAACCATTTCAGTTACTTGGAACTTTTCCCCCAATAATATATTAATGTTAGACTAACTTTATAAGGTTCCATTAAAAGATCTCCACGTGTAGAAATTCTCTATTGCATCTCTGGTATATGTTTAATCCCATCTTAGCTGTTTTAATTCAGAGAAAATGACTATACCACAAGGAATCCAATTTCACATCGAGCAAGTTTGATTAATAGTAATTTCTTTGTTGAGTTGAAATTTGTCTTGGGCTTCTTCATGGACAGGTACAATGAGACTAATTTTTCTTTAATATACTTTTAAATATTTGAACACAGTTTCCTTTTTTCTAGCTAAATGACCCTAGTTTTAGTGATGTCTAGTTCTTCACTATGATGGGGGGAGGGTAATTAAGTTTAAATACTATCTTCTTTGTATTATACAACTTAAGTGGCCTTGAGAAAATCACTTAACTTCCTAGTGACAGTTTTACTACCTATTTTAAGGGGCTGTCCTAGGAAATGCAGTTATTATACATATAGATAAAATCCCTTTCCAATTCCCATCTGAGAAATGTTCTCTGAGAGGTACTGATCTTATATTTTATAACCCAAATCACTATGCTGCCATCAGATGTTATCAGCATTTATGGTTTTGTAGTTCATGATTCTTTTATTGTTGCTTCTTTCACTTTTTATGTGACCTGTTATATTGTGAATTGATGTATTTTATGCATCTTGTGGCTTTATTTCAGAAGAAAAAATGACTTTAAAAAGCTTTTTGTTCTTGTTTTTTTAATTTTATCAGGAATTTCATTTACTAGTAATGGTAAACCATTTAAAACATATATTGGGGGGCAGCTGGGGTAGCTCAGTGGATTGAGAACCAGGCCAAAGTCGGGTGGTCCTAGGTTCAAATCTGGCCTCAGACACTTCCCAGGTGTGTGACCCTGGGAAAGTCACTTAATCCCCATTGCCTAGCCCTTATACCATTCTTCTGTCTTGGAACCAATACACAGTATGGATTCCAAGACAGAAGGTAAGGGCCTTAAAAATTTTTTTTTAAATCTTGTATATTGTTTTGACAGGGTAGGATTTAGAATCAGGAAGACCTGGTTAATTGTCTTAATGATTAACTCTTTAAATTAAGTTTAAATTAGTTTAAAATTTAAATTTTAAGAAAATTTAATTTAAATGTAAAAAATTTAAATCAACTTAACTCTTTTTGATGTGGTATTTATGTGCAATGGCAGAAATAATTTCTACCCAGCAATTATCCTCACATATAATACATTACAGGTCTGGATAAAAAAATTAAGAATTCTGTACATCTATTAGCATCTACTATTTTTCTTTCCATTTTTTTTCTTCAGGGATTTAAAAGTTTTTACATCATCTTCGTTTATGAATAAATGCCTCTTCAATAGCATTTTAATGGACCAAAAAAAGTCTTTTCCTTTTTTCCAGTGTCCTCTCATACCATACCAAAGTATATTTGCTGACCATTTCTTAAAGAATGTAGGAGATTGTGAGATTTGAACTTGCCCTCCTAAAGAGTGAATGTGAGTAGATAGTATTTAACACTTGATTATTTGTACAGAAAGAAGTATTGCTCCAGTAAATCCAAAAGAAACACCTTTTTGGGGGCTGGAGAATACATATTTTTTGAGCCATGGATTTACTATGATTTTAGGCTAATATTAATAAGCAAGTTCACATTTTTTTTTTAGATCATAAAGAGCAGCCAGATGAGTGCTGAACATCAGAATGAATCAGATTTAGGATTAAGTAGTTGGCTGTAGATGACAACGAATATAACTTTTGGAACTAAGTCCATTTTACCAATGTTTTTGAATAACAAAAATTGCTCTTACAGAAAACTTGAACGAGATAGGATTGAGGATTCTGACCACACTGGCAGAGATGGGAGTCATTTTGGCCTTTCTCCAGAGGAGCGAAGAGAAAGAGAAGCTTTTGAAGAATCACGTTTGTTGTATGAAATTCAGCACAGAGATGAACAGGCTTTTCCTGCCCTCTCTGTACGTATAAAAAACTGATGAAAAGAATTGGGGCAGCTAGGTGGCTCAGTGGATTAAGAGCCAGGCCTAAGGGATGGGGGGACCTGTATTCAAATGTGATCTCAGATACTTCCTGGCTGTGTGACACTGGGCAACTCACTTAAACCCCATTACCTAGCCCTTACTGATTTTCTGCCTTTGAACCAATAAAGCAGGACCATAACAAATCTAGACTCAGCAGGGATCTCTATCATGATCTAATCAAACCTCCTCTCATTTTACAAAGAATTGAGGATAAGTCCTGAGATATAAAACTTAACCCTAAGATTTTGAAACTAGTTTATGCATTTTTAATCTTATTATTAAATAGATTTACCATTTAGTCATATGTGATTAAAGTGAAAGACTATTTTAAAAACAAAAAAACAAAACCCTTGTGTTATTCTTCAGAGTTGTTGCCTTGAGAAGTTATGTGCTTTTTATACTACCAGACATTTTAGTGTTTCAAGCCAATTTTAGTCATACGAGAGATGATCACTTGTATTATTTAATCATGCTTTATATTCCAAATTGATCACTTTATTTACCTACTTCTCTCCAAATGACTTGTCTCTTTGTAAAGGACAACACTTAAATGTTTAAAAATTTTGTATTAGTATGGCTTTGAATCTAATTTGAGATTGTTTATTCAAGCAGTTTCTGCTGAATGAAATATGTTCTATACTTGAAGCTGATATAATCGATACTCAGAAGTTTTCTTCCTCCTTTCCCCCAGTTTGGGGATCAAGTGAAAAAGCTCTCTTGAATCTAGTTAAATATCATCCAAGTAGAACATTAAATAACCATGATCTTGAACAGTGGTACTCATGAAAACTCATGAACACTTCTCAGGAGCAATGCAGAGAAATAGGCATAGGTTAGAGTTTCCTTATTTGATAAAAATATACTTTTTCTTATAACAAATTGGTAAGCATTTTTTACATAATTTAAGGAGCTTTTTACTTTAATGTTGCAACTTTCCTTTATGTGCTTTCCTTTATTTTCTGTGCAAATGTATGTAATATTTTGTCTGTGTTGGTAAGTGGTACATATAGATAATCAAATTTTAAAACAAGTTTGAAGACACACTTCTTCAGTTGTAAGACTTAAGCAATATCCCTTATTTACCATTTGCTGAGAGCCAAAAATACCCCTATTTTATAAAATTGCTTTGTGGAGGTGCACAACTGACATGTCAGTATAAATGGCTAGATCAAAAAAATTAGAAGCAAAACTATATGGGTTTTTAGTTAAAATTTTGAAACAATATATTAAGTTTTGTTTGTGTCCATTTTTAAGAGTTCATCAGTTGGACAAGCAAGTGTTCAGATCAGTAATACTTGTATGCCAAGAAAACCACATGGAAGTGAAAGAAAAGGAAGGCGAAGAGTAGATGCAGAAGAACGAAGAGATAAAGGTATGCTGTAGTAGTTGTCATCATAGTAATGATTAACAACAGCTTACATTTATGTAATAACTACTGTGTCAGGCACTGTGCTTAGTGCTTTATATACATCTCATTGGATCTTCACAATAACTTTTGAAGGTAGGGGCTATTTACTATCTTTATATATGTAGAAAAAATATTTAAAAAGATGTATAATCTGAGATAAACAAGTTAAGTTACTTGTCCCTCATCATACAACTAGTAGTGTCTGAGGATGAATTTGAACTCACTGGTTGTGACCCTGGGCAGGTCACTTCATCTAGTTTTCCTCAGTTTCCTCATCTATAAAATGAGCTGGGTAAGGAAATGACAGACTACTCTTACTTCTTTGCCATGCAAAGATCACAAAGAGTCAAGAGTCTTTCTGACTCAAGGCCTGGTCAGTTGTGTCCATTGTGGCACATTGTACACATTGAAGCAAATATATATTATCATTCCTATTTCCTCCTCTTCCTCCCCCCCACCCCCCCCTTTTGTTCTTATCTCCCTTCTTCCTCAGTGGTCTCATTAATGTGCTCCCTTGTCTATAAAGATAACCTCTGTTTCTCTACTCAGCTACAGCTAGATCCCCCATAGTCATTGTCTGCTCGTCGGCTTGTTTCATTCCAAAGTTGCCTTCACCTGACTCCATCCTGTTCTCCTGATCTTCTAGGATCATCAGTCAATAACAATAATTGTCATTTCCTCTGTCAGAGACATTGGAATAATTGGCTTAAAGTTGAGTTTGGAACAGATAGAAGATTCTCTGGATTGTATCTAAAGCCCTTTATAGCCTGCCTCATTGGCCATGGCACTGGCTATATAGCCTTGGCTATCTGGCCTCACTGTGTCTTAAAGAGGACCTTCAATTTTCTGCATCTGTGCTTTTATATTGGTCTTCCACTGTGCCTTTTCTCATCTCTGTCTCTTAGAATTCCTCTTCTACTTCAAAGATCCTCTTCAGGGCCACCTTTTACTTTTACAAGCCTTTAGCTATCTACTGCCCATCTTCCTAATTCTCTAACACAGGGTCATTGCTGTAGCAGCTAAGGATAGTTTTAATATTTTAAAAAGTATTACTGTCTTTTAAAATGTAAACAAAAAAAATCATTCTATGTACTTTTTAAAAGACATTTTGCCTATTTATATAGACTTTACTTTTTTCTCTTTCTATTCCCACTGTTGTACCTGTTACCTGTTGTAAAGTAGGCTCTTAATAAATGCCTGTTGACTGATTCATTTGCCATCAAAGATCTAATTTCCTTAGTTTGGTATTTAAGAAGGAAGGAGGTATTTAAAGCACCCTTTTATGTGCCAGGCACTTTTGTGTTCATTGTCTCATTCTATCCTCACAAGTCTGGAAATTGGGTACCGTTATCTCTATTCTAATTTTTCATCCTTATTTCCCATTTCTTCTTTTATTATGTACTATATAGATTCTAGTAAACTGATGTTTTTCAAATGTATTTTCGACTTTGTCATCTTTTGCTTATACTGTTCCCACTACTTAAGGTACCTCCTCTACTGTCACTTCCTAAAGAAGCTTTTCTTGATTCACTCTATGCTAGAGTCCATTCTTTTATGAAGTCCATTAGTATTTTATATGTCTCTTGCACATCTGTTAGGCTTTTACGTTTTGTGAGGGCCGGAATAGTCTTTTCTTTCTTTGTATCTCACATCACCTTGACTGATACATTGGATATTTAAGTGCAAGTTTGTATCCAAAAATGAATAATTGTAATGAGTGACTTTGTTTCTCAAAAACCTCAGATGAAAACAAAATAAATTATACATTAAATTTCTTAAGCTAATAATTTTTCAAAATCCAAACCATACTAAATTATTTCTTACTCTTTATTTCTCTGTCTTTCTTTGTTGGCATTTACAAATTTCACTTTTATGCCATTCAGAAACTTTTTCTTACTGGTTACAGATTCAAACCCTAGGCAGATACACTTGGATCAAAAACTTGAGGCAAGCACACCAGAGGTAAATATGTTAAATTTAATTTTATTGGATTTTTTTTCTTAGCCATTAATGTTTAGTTTGTATAGAAGTGAAGTTTTCACTTGGGAAAAAACACTTTGGATTCAAGGCCATACTTATGTTTTTAGAGAGAGCCAGTTGAACAGTTCAACTATTGGCTATGATCTTTGTTTAGTTTGGTGTTATTTCAGATAGAGATGTTATAATTTTCAACATGTTAGATTCAGAATTTTCATATGCAACTGGAATAGACAACAGGGACGGGTGTTTGTTGGCACTTCTAGAACTTAATTAAACTTAGTAGCAACACAATCTTATGTCTTAGGGAGAAGCAGAAGCTGCTCACTGCCACTGCTTTGCTTTTCCTATTGGCATAGCTATTTGACACTTAAAACTCTTCATTTGCTTTTGTCTGCAACCAGTTGTCTTTCTCAGAATAGTGACTGGGTCCCCAAGCTTGTGACTACTCTGCTTTTAACTCAGAAATCACAGATTGAGAGCCAGAATGGTTTTGTAATTATACAATCGAGGAAACTGAACCAGGGAGGTGAAGAGATTTATCCAGCCAAGGTTATACAGCAGGTCTCACCAGGTCCTCAGAGCAATCTCCATTGTTTCTCTCATATATTCCAAGCTGGTTAGGTTAGAGACTACTTATTGCAAAAACTGGACTGTAGGAATGGATTTGAATGCGAGATGAAATATATATAATTGAGAGACAATAGCCAGAGGCCATAGAAAAGAAAAAGAATGTGAAAAGATTAGGAATTTGGTAAAGTAGGGTCAGGATATGTTTTTCAAGCTATATTGATTAAGAAATATTAGAAGATGTTCTGATATCTAAGAATAATTTATTGCATATTGAATTAAAATTTCACAGAATAGAATTAAAAAAACTTGTGAAACTGCATTTCTACAAAACTCTATGAGGTGGTCTTGACATAAAATTTTTATGGCACCATTATCCAACAATCCTAGCAGATCAAGTGCAATAGATTCTAAATAGCATTTAAATATTTTTGAGGAGGTAATATTTGTGAGGTTTCAGGATAGGTTTTGATGGATGGTGTGGGAGTTGGGAAACATTTGAATGTATGTTGTAGAATTATCTAAACTACAAGATTACTCTGGCTGTTTAGTTTCCAAAGAATATTGAAGATGATGAAAAATGTCCACCAGCTTCTTCCCCTTTAAAATCTAAGAAGATTGAGTGTCCATCTCCTGTTGAACAAGTAAGCATATTTTTAAATTGCCGAAACATTCTTTTAAATCTGGATTCATGATTCTATTGTACTACAGTCTTAAGAGGAGATAAGAATCTACGTGTTACTATATTAGGTTTATTGAAATTTATAAACTTGGCATAATTATCTCTAGGTGACATTTTTTGTTTTGTTTTAAGTAAAAATGATATCAGCCTTGTAATAAAGTAGCAATTTTACAGTTACTAGTATTTATTGCTCTTTTAGGCAGGTCACCATTTGCTTTGAACCAATTTTCTTATTTAATAAGAGTAGAACTATATATATGTGACAAATGTGTGATTCTTTTGGTATTATTAGAAAACTTAAAAATTCTCCATATTACTACATCTATATATCAAGGGAGAAAACAAAACTACTTTGTCATTGATGCTGTTGAAGAGTTCTGATACTACCTTGTGTTATGGATGAAATTTTTTCATCTACTTTATGTCTTAATTTCTCCAGCGGTCATCTCAGTCTTAAAACTCAAGAATTATTGTTAGAGACAGACTTGTTTTATATTCTAATTGAGTAGAAAAGTTTGTGATTTTTGTTAGTTTTTCAGAAGAGTTTCAATTCTAATATTACCTTGAAGGAATTGGGGAAATTAAGACCATTTTAATTACCAATACATGTGAGTTTTTCTTTTAGAGAATGACCCATATTTCTTATTCAGAGATTTGTTTATGGTTTTAATTCTAAGATACTAATAATTCTAGTTTTCTTTCTGTATCTTCATACATCCCCCACCCCCTACTCTCAAGTGAAATGAGTTTACTTTGTTTTAAGTTTGTAGCCTAATTATCTTGTGGGCTTGTCCTAGCTTTGCCACAGACTTTTCTGATTTTTAGTAGGCTTCTTTTTAGGACATTTCTTTTAAGGTTTTAAGTGCTGCATGCTTACCTTTTATCTCTAGCATAAAGAAACTATAGTAAATATTTAGGTTTTTTTAAAAGAGCATTTTGTATTGCTACTTTTAGGAATTCATTTGTAACCTCTTTTAGGAAAAAAGGACACAACTTTGGATGTATGTACGTTTAAATTATTTTCAAGAAGGTGTATATACGTTTAGAATTATTAACAAGCAAGAACACATAAAATGATTATAGTGCCTTAGAAAATGCTCCCCTCTCTCTTTCTCAATCCTCTTCTTCCCTTTATCCCCTTTTCTTAAGAATCCAGCAGAGCATGTGTTACTGGCAAATCCAACTCCCCTTCAGGTTCCTTCAGAGGTGCATCTGCCTCCCACAGTGCCTTCTTTACCAGCCACTGTGCCAGTCTGGCCAAGCGAACCAACAACTTATGGACCAACAGGTTGGAGAAGAAAATCAATATTTTTAATTTTTTTTTTTTGCCTCACTTGTAGGGTTGAATGAAGGTTCTTGAGTACTGTGAATAACTAAGGAAAAGAGGAAAAGCACAAGCAACTTTTTCAATAGGATCTACCCACCTTGTTCATTAATTTATATGTTTTTATAGGAGTATTAGGGAATTGTCTGTTCCATTTTATGGTACCCATTCCTTCTCAAATATTGGGAGTAGGTTGGATAGGAGGAACTTGAAGTGAGAAAATAAATGTTAATTTAAAAAATTTTTCAAAGAAATATTCCTTGTTGAATTATCTATATATTAATAAATCTGCAAGATCATCATTAATGGCAAATCAAGGCAGCTCGTTTCCTCCTAATGACCTATTGATAAGTTTTATCATTTAATATTATTTAATACCATATGCTTGATGTGCTTAAATGTTTTGTAATATTTTTTTCTGTAAGCAAAAAGGAATTTTTGCACGTACACAATATTTATCAGCCATAGATAGCAAGCACAAAAAGTGAAATCATAATTTAGTGTTTCCAGAATAAGCAATGTAATACTCTCACTGTACTTTGTGAGGATCATATTTTCTATTCTGTATCCCCATATTTTTATTTTAAAAAATTGCTGACCCAAAATCAATCTAGATTAAATCAACTGGTTGTTGAGGGAACTCATAAAGATTGCCTATAGGAACTGTATAAGTTAAACCTGGAGAAGGAAAGCCTTAGAAGGATACAGTCATTGTAATAGAGTTTGAAAAGTATCATATGACAAGAGATAAAAATTCTACTTGGCTGCAAAGAATTTCCCTAAAATTGGTGAGTAGTAGTTACAGAGAAGTAAATCTGTCCTAGCATCTAAAGTTGCTCCTAAATTGAATGGACTTCTTGAGGAACAGTGAGTCCTCCATCATTGGAAGAAGGATACTTTTCTCTATCATTGGAAGAAGGTTACTTACCACTTGGGAGTGTTTCAGAGGATTCATATATCTGATGGAGGTCAGCCAGGAGTTAACTTTTTTATAGCATTCTTAGGCAGTATGGTAAAGCCTAAGGTTTCTTTCTCAATATAATGTTTTTATGTGCATAAAAGAATATACATTTTATCAAGATAAAATTATCAAAATTTTATAATTCCAAGTTAATGAATCCTCTGAAATTTATCTAGACTTTTTGGGGCCATGTGGACCTCAGGAGAAACCCTGGGCTAGACAGTGGAAATGTTACTACTCTTAAATTCTAAGATTATTATATTCTTGGCATTAATTTTTACTCTTTAGTTGCATAAATTTTACAGTTGGAGATTATATTTAAGCTTCTAGTAATCTTGGATGCTTCTTTCCTTTTAGGTGTTCCTGCTCAAATTCCTGTTTTTTCAGTGACACAGACTTCTGGACCAGATTCTACTGTGTCACAAGCTCAGTTAACACCTGCCCCTGTTACTCCTGTACCTATGTCAATTCAAGCAGTTAATCAACCTTTGATGCCTTTGCCTCAGACATTGAGCCTTTACCAAGACCCATTGTATCCAGGGTTTCCTTTAAATGAAAAGGGCGAGCAAGCCATTGCCCCACCTCATTCTCTGTGTCACAATGGGGAAGATCTCCCTAAAGGTGAGCAGTTTATCCATTTTAACTTGGAGTTTTTCAGAAAGGTGAATGAAATTTGCACGCCCAATTCATTGACCTCTGCCCTCCCTAATTTGTTAATATATGCACTCAAGGATATAAATTTCTCCCTGAGTAGTGCGTTGGCTGCATCCCATAGATTTTGATAAGATGTCTCATCACTGTCATTTTCTTCAATGAAATCATTAATTATTTCCATGATTTGTCTAACCAATTTTGGAGAATCATTAATTTCCAATTAATCTTCATGTACCTTTAATAATTATTATTTTTATTGCATTATGATCTGAAACGGTTGCATTTATTATTTCTGCTGTATTGCACTTGTTTGCCATGTTTTTATGCCCTAGTACATGGTTAGTCTTTGTGAATGTACCATGTGCTGCTGAAAAGAAGGTGTATTCCTTTTTGTCCCTATTTATTTTTCTCCACATATCTATTAACTCTAGTTTTCTAATATTTCAAGCAGAATCAGATTTGGGGAATAACAAAATAAATATGATTTAAATGGAATTTGAGAAGTAATTGCTATGCCAACAAAAAGATTTGTTTTGGGATAGTGTCAAATCTTGTTTTTGCAAATTGAATGCTAGTCTTAATTCTAAAAATTTTAGCTTCTCATGAAAATGTTTTATATGGTCCTAATAATTGTTTGGTTTATCAGACTATAATAGTTATTTGAGTTAAAATCAGATTTCATCCAATCCAATAATCATTTAAGGGCCTTCTATCTTCAAGTCACCGTATGAATTTCTGGGTCTACAAAGAAAATGAAAAATAGTCTCTGCCCATTAAGGAGCCTAATGTATGTATTAAAAAAAAACAAAACTGAGAAGGGACAAAATTTGAATGAGTTATTTATTGCCTTTCTTAAAAAAATTGTTAATTTTTTATAAGCAAGTCGCAAGTAAGGGTAAAGTGATAGGTTAATGTGAACTTTTTTTTAATAAAGGCATTACGAATACAAAAATAAAATGAAAAGCAAGCCCTGCTCTAAAGAAACTTACATTATTTACTATATATAAAGTAAAACAGGGGTGATATTTTGAATACTATGGCTATCCATCCTTTTAGCCTTCTAATGGAAGTTAGTCAGGAGTATGCTTCAGTCATGGAGGATAACCTTTACAAAGTTTGAATACAGGAAATCGATTTCCAGGTTTGAATAATTGTTTGTTTAAATCTTTTTGTCTGAAATTGTCAATGTGTGGAGTAATGTTCAGTAAGCCTGGAAAAGCATTCTCGAGACCTTGTCAATTCATTAACTATCAAATTAGACAAATTTGCATTTGAGAAGTAGAGAGTCATTCATGTTTCTTGGGTTCGTTTGAGTGGCATGGTCTGATTTGAGCTTTAGGAGGCTTACACTGACAGTTGTTTAGAGACTAGATTGAATAAGGCAGAGATTAAAGCTGTTGTAAAAATCCAGGCAAGAGATGATAGATGGCATGTATGAGGGTTGTTAGTCACCTGAGTGGAGAGAAAGGGACTGTTGTGAGGAATGTTTTGGAGGTAGAAAAGACAAAGCTTAGCAACTCGTCCACTTTAGTAAATAGGTGAAGGAGAGAAGAGTTGAGGATGACTCAACTTAAGGTTTGTGTCTAGATAACTGAAGGAAGGTGATGCCCTAAACACATAAGGAATTTTGGTTTGGGGGGAAATTTGAGTTCCATTTTGGATGTGTTGAGTTGACATGTGGGACTGTAAATGATTATACAGATTTGAGAAGCATATCATAGAGACGGTTAGTGAAAGAGCTTATCATAAAGTCAGTGAATGTTAAGCACCTGTCTGCCAACCATTATGCTAAGAGCTAGGGATACCAAGAAAAACATTTATATAGTATGCTGTCAAAGAACTTAAAATCTAATGGTAGAGAAAACACTTATAAAGAAATTGAAAAGTAGGATAGGAAGCAGAGAAGAAGTCCTACAGATAAAACAGAGGGGAGATGATAATCTAAGGACCTGAGAGTTTCAGAATTCATTTTATTTTGTAGAATTAGGAGTTTTTGGAGGTAATGAAATCCAGGAAAACAGTTAGGTGGAAAATTATCACTAACCAAGGGTGTAGGGAGATAAAAGATGCTACATACAAAAAAGACTAGGAACACTCAGAAAATCAAGAAGAACAGAATTGGGAAAAGCTACAGAGTTTTTGCTAAGAGGAGAGAATATTGTGTATATGGTTAGTAGTTCTAGATGTTTCAGAGAGAAAGAATGAGAAATGAGAGAATATGCCATCAAATTTAGAAATGAAAGGAGGGATGGACAACCTTGAGGAGAGCAATTTCAGTTAAGTCAGAAGATGGTGCAAAGAATTGAAGTAAGTGAGACAAGATGGGACTATGGGCCAGATTGTATAAAAAGGAATTAGGCTATGAGATCCAGTATGATAGTGTGAAGTAGGATGACAAGGCCAATGAATTTTTTTTTAAAGATAGGAGAATATGTCAGTAGATACTTTTTTTAAATTTTACTTTATTTTTTTATTTTTTATAAACCATTACCTTCTGTTTTAGAATCAATGAGGCAGAAGAGTGGTAAGGGCTAGGCAATGAGGGTTAAGTGACTTGCCCAGGGTCACAGCTGAGAATTGTCTGAGTCCAGATTTGAACCAAGAACTCCCATCTCTAGGCCTGGTTCTCAATCCACTGAGCTCCACAGCTCTCCCCCCTCCGCACCCCCCCCCCCCCCCCCCCGTAGATACTTTTAAATGAGTTCTTTAACCACTGATCCAAGAACTAGGTTTTTTGATTAAAATATTTTCATAAGAGTATAGTCCCAAAAAGTTGAAAAAACCCTTCTTGAAAAAGAAGATATCTTACATACGATAATGGGGCACCAAGTAGCACAGTGGATAGATTTCTGGGCCTGAAATTGAGGAGATTCCTTTCTAAATTTAAATCTGTCTTTAGACACTTTAGCTTGTGTGATCCTGGGCAAATCACTTTACCTTGTTTGCCTCGGTTCTCTGATCTGTAAAATGAACTGGAGAAGGAAATGGCAAAATATTCCAGTATCTTAGCTGAGAAAATGCATTTTTAGATTTGCTGGCACTACCATATATTAAAAGAACCTATTTTCTTATGTTGATCCAGCTCATTGACAGCTACAGAATGCTTATGTAATACATAAAAGGACTAATAGTGCAGTCTTGGAGAATTATGAAACCTACTGAGGTGTTGAACATGGCTTCAGTATTTTATATCATAAAGTCTAGGGAAGGCAAAATCTGTGTTTTTTAAATTTACAATTTAAACTTTTATTCTTTCTTCTTTAGATAAAAATATTCTTCGATTCTTCTTCAATCTTGGTGTGAAGGTAATGATATAAAATTATTTGGGGCCTAAAAGTGTTTTAATCCATATATCTAAATAATGATAATTACATCCTTAACCTGTCAATCAGTTAACAGATATAATAAACAGTAATGTTACTATTAAGTATTGGGTTTTTTATTACTTGACTTTGGGAAAACATTGATTTCGTACTGACAACAGAGAGTACTTATAGGAATTGGTCAGTAAAACCGACTGGGACCTCCCAAATAGTAAACAGTTCTTTGGCTTCACTATAGGATAAAACAGGAGGAACATCATGAGCTAGTAGCAATATGAGCTAGTAGCAATAAAGTAGAATGGATATAGTGTTCTCTCCTAGGTGTGTTCCAATTCTGGCTTCCTGGATATTTGGAAAATGGGATAGTATCCTATTCAACTTGGGTAGATGTATTGATGAACTGTGTTTTTTTGACTAATACCTAGAATGTCATAAATCAATGATTGTCTATCTAGCTAAAGTCAGCCATTTGTTTAATTGTTATTTAACCTTGTTATTGTCTGAAATAGATATTTTCCCTTCGTCTCTGTTTCTTAGTGCCTTCTAGGGGTTATTAGCTGGAGTGGCCCTATTATCTGAAATTTTTACTTTTTATTGGTATGTTCTGGTTGCTTCGATCATTTGAAACAATAGACTTTCTTTAAAATACTAAAGGTTATTAAAGCCAGGCAAAATATAATGTTAGGGAGTTGTTTCCTATCTTCACTAGAGGTATTATAAATATTTTTGAGGCACAGATTTAAGTATATTTCTTAAAGACAAGTAACATGACCCTAATTGTCATGAAATAACCTATTAGTAATATTAATTTTGTTCTTTTTCCCATTCTTTTAGGCATATAGCTGTCCTATGTGGGCCCCACATTCTTACCTATACCCTCTGCACCAAGCTTACATAGCTGCTTGCAGGATGTACCCAAAGGTTCAAGTTCCTGTCTATCCTCACAACCTTTGGTTTCCAGAAGCTCCTTCATCACAGAGTGACAATGACTGTGCACGTACAGATACACACTTCTCTATGCCAACTGAAGCGAATGCTAATGATCGTGGGATACAGGCTGAGACTGGGTCTCCAACATTCTCTTCACCATTGGTTATCCCAACATCTCAGGTGTCGGAAAGCCAAGGACAGATGACTTATCAGGGCGATATTGAATCCGAGAACCCTGGACAGTTGATTCATGCTGATTATGATGAGTCAATGGGCGGCAAGAACCTATTTCCACAGCCATCCTTTGGACCTAATCCATTTTTAGGAGCAGTCCCCATTGCACCTCCTTTCTTTCCTCATTTATGGTATGGGTATCCATTTCAGGGTTTTATAGAAAGCCCAGTAATGAGACAGAATGTGGTCCTGCCTCCTGATGAGAAAGGAACACTTGATAACCCTCTGGAAGACCCAGATCTCTCTAAAGAATGTAGTTCAATTTCATCAGCAGATCAATTTCAAGAAGTGAGAGGTGAATCAATACTCCCTCTCCCTGTAGCCAATGTAAGCAGTAAGCATGATGGCCAGGCTGAGCAGTCATCTAGAATGCCTAAAGGAGAAAAAGGATTTGCCACTTGCTCTGTAGAGGTGAAGGCTCATCTTCCTCCTCAGCTGTTAACTGTAGAAAGAGAATCTCTACCATTAACTGTAGAACCTGAACTTATTAAAAGAACCGTAACCAATCCTAAAGAAAGAGCAGAGAAAATCAAAGATTCCAAGACCTCCGATCACTTAGCCAGCCCAATGACCAGTTCAGTAGATAGAATACCAAGAGCAAGGGAAGAGAGTTCTGAGGATGAAAATGAAGTGTCCAGTATTCTGAAGAGTGGCCGATCCAAACAGTTCTACAATCAGACATATGGAGGCAGGAAGTATAAAAATGACTGGGGCTATCCTTCTAATAGAGGAGGGTACCAGCACCCAAGAAATGAAGAATCTTGGAAAGGGCAACCCAACAGAAGCAGGGAAGAAGGTTATCAGTATCATCGAAACTTTAGAGGACGACCATATAGGGGAGATAGGAGAAGATCAGGGATGGGAGATGGTCACAGGGGACAGCATACTTAGAAATGATTACTTTTAGAGAGTATCAGAGTAAAACTCATTTGCAAAGTGGAATGGCTTAAATATTCCCAAAGGCTTGTCTTATTTTTTAAATGAGGGGAAAAAAACCCAACAACCCTGAAGCTAGAAATAAGCTTCTCTCCCTAACCAAGTATCCTCAACTTGAGACTTAGGGGCAGATGAATTCCTGGCATTACATTTTTTTCTACATTGAAAATTTGTTTGATTTCATTTATTTGAGTGTTGCTTTCTTCTTCCTTTCCTCCATAGGAACTTAGAAAATAAGTGTGTAAAATATAAAAAAAAAAACGTTTATAATATAAGACATTGTAGATTTAGTATTGTTTTTTCCCTACTTACACAATTTGAGTTTGTGATATATGGTGTTGAAAATGTATGCTTACAATGTTTACTGAAATGACAGAAATATAGTGTTTGACATGATTTAGATTCTAAAACAGATAACATTGCACCAAATAGAAATGTATATTTTATTATGCAATGCCTTAGTCATAAACTGGGCTAAAAAATTCTCAGCCTACAACACTGTTGTCTTTGATATGCTTCCAACCCAAAGGCCTTTCATCTCAATATCTGTCAAACTTGAATAATGTTTTCTCTTTAATATTTCATATAAGGCAGCCGATTAACCCGTGTCTTAGAAATGTTGTACATAATTCTTTTAATATTCATAGGGTATATTTTTGAATTTTAGAGAGATTTGTTGAACTTGAGATTGCAGGCAAGAATAGATATTTGTGGAAAAAATAGGAAATCAGTAATATGGCTGTTCCCACCAAGAATTCTTAGCACTGGTGTAAATATCATGGTGCCTACTTGAACGAAATGTAGATGCTATGCATTTTGAAAATAATTCTGCACCTGTTAGAACCGCAGAAATTTTTTAATGCCACTTTAACACTAATGCACTGACAGATTCTAAATATTTTGTGAGAAGAGATGTATAAACATGATTTTTTTTTTAGCTTGATAAGTTTATATGGAGAGCTACTGGTTTTTAAAATTTTGTTTTTTGTTTTGTTTTTGGTTCTTCATGCACTGTTAGTTATGTTTATCATTCTCCATTTGCATCCAGATTGTTGGCTCTATACTATAAAAAGATGACTGTGACTTCCAGTCCTTTTTTAGAGGATGCTGCTAGAAGATGGGTTTTGCTTTGTATTTTAAAATCAATTTGTTACCATAGGTAACATGTGAAAGTGTGGTGAGAATGTGTGGTGTTTTTTGTTGTTGTTTAATTTTAACCCTTCTCTGGTTTCTCCAGTATTCCCATTTATCCCCTTTGCATGTTGCACTCTGTCTTCATTTGGAGATTTGACTCTGAATAGCACAGTATTAGTCATCTGTGTTTCTTTGTAAAAAATAACTGTAGTTTATATTTTATATCTGTATATACCAATGTGAAACATACCCTCTTTTTTCATGTTAAAAAAGATTATCTACTTTTTGATCAGGAAGCTTGAGTGAGACCATGCTATGCAAATAACATAGTAATTTCTCTTTGCATGCTATGTATAATATACCTAGCCAAAAATTAATGTAGTGGCTCTTTTTTTTCTTTATTAGAAAGTATGTAAAAAGCAAATGTAATTTATTTGGTAGCCTGAAGCAGATGAGGTTTTTTTTTTTTTCTGGTAACCTTCAGAAAAGTTCAAATGCTAGCTGGGCTTAGTGAATCTCTACTGTACTGTATAAATGGTTATTTACCTCTATGCTATTTTAATTAGCCAAACTTAAGTTCGGGTACTACCAATTTGAGTAGTCATTAAATTTTATCTGTTATCTAAAATTTTGAGCGCACTTTGAAAGATAGCATTTTATTATTGATGGTGCTAGGTAAAAATCTGTAGTGACTAAATGTTTTATGCTCCCAAAAATGCTTTAAAGAAGCTGGTGATCACAGCCATTTTGTGAGCTAGAACAGTTGCTGAAGGTAATGCAAAGTCTTTTTTCTTTAGTGTAGTATGAATGGTTGAATTATGGAAGAAAAGTTAAAAAACTAGAAAAATCATACCTTTATAGCCCATGCTGGTTAATTGCCTACAGGTAATCTTCATGAAAGCCACATTTATAGATATGTTTAGATTATTAGGTTTAAATAAAGCTAAAGTTCTGATCTCAGGAGGCAAGGAAATGTAGTTTTTCATCCAGTCTTCTGGAAATGCTTAAAAATTGGCTATAAAAGAATATTGTTCGTTTCTACACAATCACTAGCTGCCTTACAACACTTGAGTGATAGAATAGATGAGGTTGTAGTTTCTGAAGAAAACACAATTGTTTTCCATGCCCCATTTTAAGGTATAGAATTGAAACAGCATTGAAAGAGTTTTTTTAGGAGATGGTACTTTGCTCAGTAACCTCTGGAATAAAAAAAAAAACTCTGCTTTTAAAAAAATACTTTTATGATTTAATGATCCTTACAGATGGGGATGTTTTAAAATTTAGGGACTTTTTTCGTAAGCTGAGGTCAAACTAGAGAGTCATGTATAATTTCCTTCATCCTTCACTTCACTTTACTTTGTCTCTAGGCACACACAAATTTCTTCAGTGTGATGGCACAAAGTTACAGTGGTCTTGTGTAATGAGCACGTTTTGTGTATAGGAGAATGGACATATACTAATAGCTAATATTACAGAACTTTTCCATGTTATAGAAAATTTCATCTTAAAGTGGAAGTACTGACCAAAGTTTTCCCACTAGCTTTTTATTAGGTTAGACATCATCTCGGATTTGTTTTCCTACCCTCATTCCTTTTTTTAGTATTTCAGAGTTTTCCAGTATCCTCAGCAATCTTGTGGCCCTGGGGAGAATTGGCTGTTTTCCATTCTAGTTCTTTTCTAACCCAACATGTTTTTGGAGTCTTAGGAATCCTGCACACTGCTTCTTCACATCCATATTGATTCATCCAGTATGGCAGACCCAAGCTTGTGGTTTGTTCCAGACTGAGTTCGCCAGATGCTACCAACAGTGATAGAGCTTATGTGGCTGAGTCTCCCTTTTCTCTTCCTCACTAATGTGTTAGTTGCTTCTTTTGTGACTTAAGGTGGTTATATTAAAATACCTATGAACTTCTAACTTGTTTCAGACTGGTGCAATAAAAGTCCTTTTCTAACCCTTTTTGGCTTAGAAACTTGATCAGCCATCCCATAAACTAGCAATATTTATTATACATCATTTTTGTTTCGCCTTCAGTTTTTGATGAAGTAAGCTTTCTGACTTTCTCTTAGGGTACTAAGAAAGGTCCGTAACGAAGTGTAACAGCCCAAGAGAATACAGACACATTCAGCTACACTACACTATCTTTGTTTATTGTATTTTGCCCCAGAATTTATGTCTAAATACTACTGGGTGTCTGTTTGGTTCAATTACAGTGATAGATGATCCATATGTCAATTCAGTGAACTAAGTAATTTTGCCAGGTAGCAACAGCCATTTATTTTTCACTAATTGGGACATTTTCCCAAAGATAGATTATTTCAGAAACACCAGTTATAGAGTATCCTAGATGAGGGGTGGGTGCATGTCTTATTGTGGGGCAACAGCAACTTTGGGGTTGAATTTACTTGAATGGAATAGAAATTGCATTGTTACAGAACTAGAAAAAAAATCTTATGTATGAAAAATGATAATAGCCTTACACTGAAAAATAATACTTTAAGCATGTGAAGATGTGATTCTTTGTGATGTTACTTGTATAGAAATATATATATATATATTCACATATATCTTTTGAAGTGTTGAAAGGAAAATAGTACTTTATATTCTTTATCATATCACTTTTTTGTAAGTGTTCAATATATTCCTGTTTATTTTTCTATGTTCTGTTTTGTAGCCTTAAGAAGTGTTTCAAAAGTATCTGAATGTATAAAATAATAGTAAATGCCCTACATGGTGTGATGCTGCATTGTACATAAAACTCTGCATATATTAAATTTTGTTTGTCTCAAAAGCTTCTTGAAATGCTTTGATTTAGAAATGTCAGCAGGTAGTGTAGTAGGGCATGTCAATACGTTGTAACAGGAATTTGACCTGGAGGAAAGGTTTACAGTATTTAACACAATATATAGTAGAAGTATGTAAAGATAAAAAAGTATAGTTAGAAAAAATGATTTTAATTTTACTTAGCTTTCTACTAAACTACATCTCTCCCAGAAGATTTAAGAATCAGATAAAAACAAAAATTTTCTTGTCATTTCCTTTTGCTTGTATTTGTATTCTTTAATGTTGGAGTTTTGTGTGTAATACTTTGTAAAGATATTTTCAAATATAATAGGATGTTAAGATAATAACATGCTCATTATAAATCATATAAAATTTTGTTCTGTGTCCATCTTCCCTAGGTCTTCAGATTTGCTTTGATCCCACCAACATCTCCATTGTCTGTTTTTTATCTTCTCAGCTTTCCTATTTGTTGTTGTGTTTGTTTGTTTGTTTTTTTAATATCATCAGGTTAAGCTATGTAGCATCAGCATAAAACATTTATTTACTGAAGGGCTCCACTTAGAAATGTGGATTAAATTGTTTAAAGGTGACTTTAAAGTCACCTTTAAACAATGATCTGTGTAAGTTAATTATCTATTAGAATTAAGAATTGATAGGAGGGAGGAGGCAGCTAGATTCAGTGGACTGAGAGGCAGGCCTAGAAATGGAAGGTTCTGGTTTCAAATCTAGCCTCAGATACTTCCTTAGCTGTGTTGACTCTGGGCAAGTCACTTAGTCTCCATTGCCTAGCTCTTAACCATTCTTTTGTATGTAAGGGTGAAAAATAATAATTGATATAAAGTGAAAATGGTATCTTGTCTTAAAGAATTGAGAAATCATAATGATAAAGAACTTGGCAACTTTTTCTAAGGAAGAAATAAATTATTACTTTTTTCTTTGATGTCTATTATTGTTTCTATATGCCTTTAAAGTCATGTACTAATTACTGTTCAGATACTGAAAAATCACATTTTCAAGCCAAACGTGGCTAATCTTTCAGTTTCTTAAGATGTGTTTGAAACTTGCCTAAAAGGAGTTTCAAATTTTTCATCTTTTTACCAGTCAATTCCATTTTCAAAGTATGGTAAGATTTACTATGTGAATGAATTTTCATACACTAGGCTTAAATGCTTCAATAATCCTTTAATGGATTATTATAAAATTATTATTATAGAAATCCATTAAACTAAAACCAAACTAATACGTGGTTTCCATTTGATATGACTGAGTAAGATTTTGGTAGGTGAAGATGTTCAATTTCTAAGTGTTGTAAAATCTTGAACTGAAATATACTGTTTTCTTCTGTGGATTTACCATTTACCCTAAATAGTGGGTGGGAATGTCAAAAATTGATCTAGACTGAAGTTTTGTAATTCTGGGTGAGCCAAATTAACATTCAGTTTCATGTACTAGTGAAGTAGAAGTGATAATACATACTTGAAAGGCTAATGTAAATATGATGAAGTTAGTGGTTGTCTAATGATAGTAGACTTTGAAGGGGGGGGGGGGTTCCTTCTACCCGATGCCTGAGAAAGTATTATAGCTTCAATGTCCTCCTTGTCTCAAAAACAGTTACTCAAATGAAGAACAAAGAATTTTAAGTTTCTTCCAACTGATGTATTAATTTTTCATTTACTTGGGTGCGAACCTAACTGCAACAGTCTTTAAATATGTGGAGGGCTCAGTCAGACTATGAATTGAATGGCTCTTAGATTAGTAAAAGGAATAAATTGTAGTATGTAATCTTTTAGTACATTTACCTTTGCCTGGCTTATATTATAAACCTTTTCCTCTTTACCATCTGATTAGTTGCGAACACCTGCCTGATCTCTTAAAACAATTTTCATTATTTCTGCCCCTTTGCATTTTTACTGCTACCATGCTCATTCAGGCCCCATAATTATTAGCTTCACTTCCTGAAATAGCTGTGTGTCTTAATAGGTGGTCTTATCTCTGTTCTCTTTTCCCATCCCTAATCCTGTATGCTGCCTTCAGATTCCTAAAAGCCACTTGGACCAGTTACTTGATTAAAAACTCTTGAGCTCTGTTTCACTGGCATTCATCATTTTCCATATTTTGGATGCCCTGCCTACCCAGCCTTAACTTCCACCATTCACTGTTCTCTGAATGCATTGTGTGATCTTCCTCTTTGCTCATGCTAAGAAACCACTCTCTAGGTGTTGAATTTCTTCCCCCTTGACCCCCTTTCTCATCATTTCTAGCTCTAATCCCTTTTCTCTGTGTGAAACCTTCCACTTAAGCTCACAGAGAAGTTTCTTGATTTGTCTAGTTTTTTTCACCCTGTAC
Source organism: Monodelphis domestica (assembly GCF_027887165.1). Lineage (NCBI taxonomy): Eukaryota > Metazoa > Chordata > Mammalia > Didelphimorphia > Didelphidae > Monodelphis > Monodelphis domestica. Next base: position 178,664,778 of record NC_077232.1, on the reverse strand, counting down.
TGCTCAATTTGAAAAGGATACCCCACCTTAAAAAAAAAATCAAATCCTGTTTATCGAACTTTTCCAACTGAATCATAAAATTTTTGAGAACTGGGGCTTTTACAGATGTCTGCCTGGCACATTAAGCATATAAATAGGATTCATGTGAAATAAGTTACATGCAACAGTGGGAAAAAAAGGTTCTTGACTAGAGCTATCTGTTTCTGACAAAACCTAATGTAATTAATGAAGATTGTTGGGTGGATCATTTCTGAAAGGTGAGTTTAGCATGGAATTGGTTCAACTTGCTTTAAGTAGGGCCAGCACTATTATCATGGATTTGGGTGAAACACAAATTTCTCTGTATAATTTACCATTCTCTTTGTGTGTGTGTGTGTCTGTGTGCGCGCGCGCGCGCGTATAGAGGTTGTTGCTTGCTTATGGTGCCACACTGTAGGTGGGAAAGGAAGTTTTGAATCCCCAGGTCACTCTTCCAACTACATCTTTACCTAATTTACTATTATTCAGAGATGGAGAGGGAGGCATAGGAGATACAGGGTTTGACCAGGGAACTTTTTCTTAGTATTTCTTAAATTAAGATGTTGACCCAAAGATAGCAGAGCCCTGTGCTTGATACTGCACTTCTGTTCCGTGCTTTCTGTAATCTATCTGGTTTTGTTTTAAATCTTTCCTAAAATCTCAAGATAGCTCCTTCACCTTCTAATCCAGTGTGAGGTACCCTTGGGGTATAGGACTGTGGATATCCCTACATAATTATAACTGAAAATAAGGTCACAACAGATCCATTCCAATATTCACACTTATATCCTTAGTTTCAGTTTGTCCTAAGAAATTGTGGCATTGAGTTAGGTATTTATCAAGCCTTATTCTCTTGCCTACAACTTGACTAGATCCTAAAAGAAGTTACAAAAGTAATGAACTGTTTTGTTTTAGTGAATGTTGCAATACATAATAAAATGTCTTGGTTTTTAACTTTGTTGCTCACATTGAAAATTCTGGACTCACTTGAATCTTAAATCATTTATTAGGGAAGATTCGTACCTAGTGCTAATAGTAGCACAATATCTTGCATTTGTGTAAGTTGTTAGTTTTTTTATTAAGGTAGAAATCGTCCTTGATATTTGAACAAACTGTTGACATCATGTCCTGGGTGTGTGAGGACCTCCAATCTTTCTTAGAGACTCAGCTGGTAGACCATGATAGGCAACTCTAGAAATTGGAGAGCTTCCCAGCTAGATCCATATCTGTTAACTGCGAGGTGAACTATGATTTTTATCATTTTGTTCCAATATAAACTGTTCCAATTTAAACTCCCAGGGAACAGGCCTGAGTTCAGGACATAGCAATTGAAAGTTACAGAAGAGTGTTTTGGGGCCCAACCTCCTGAATCTGCCTCTGCTTTTGGAGGTTCCTCTAGAGATGTTAATTGCTTCTCAGTCCTTAAAGATAGAAAGTAAACTGGCAAAGTGTTGGTCTAAATTGTACTTGAAGGGTGCAAGTGGTCTCCAGGCCAATTGGCTGGTGAGTGTAGGTTTACATCCTCCATGCCATAGACTGTCTGGCTAATTTTTAGTTGGCCTGACACATGTGAAGAGCTGCATGGGACATTCTGTGGCATTTGGGAGGCCATCAGGAACTGATACAGAGACCCTGAGGTAAATGTGAACTTTAAAGGAAATTCTCCCCAGGGGTTCAGATGATTCTGGAAATGGGGATTAAGGACAAATGTACCAGTTGCTCCTCCAGCAGATTGGTGTGGGAAGTTTGGAGAGATGTTTCTCTGGGCCTACAAGCGAGAACCCAAAAGGAGTTGGTGGCCAGACACCCTTGAACACAGCCTTGCGGGGTAATGCCTGTGAGTGCTACTTGCCCCAACCTGGAAGGGGGACTGGGAAGTGTGATACTGGGACCAGGGTAAACTCCACATGGGACAGGATTAGTTAGTGCAATTGTGTTGCCTAGGCCAGGTAGAAGGTGACTGCCCCCAGCACAGGAATGTGGGGATAACAGATGGGAATTTTTTTTTTAAACCTTTACCTTCCATCTTGGAGTCAATACTGTGTATTGCCTCCAAGGCAGAAGAGTGGTAAGGGCTAGGCAATGGGGTTAAGTGACTTGCCCAGGGTCACACAGCTGGGAAGTGTCTGAGGCCACATTTGAACCTGGGACCTCACGTCTCCAGGTCTGACTCTCAATCCACTGAGCCACCCAGCTGCCCCCAACAGATGGGAAATTTTAATAGCCACATTGACCCAAATGGAAGCCCAGTAACAGTGGGCCTGCAAAAGTAGATGCAGTGTAGCTCTTTGCTTACAATAATTCTGAAGCTGGCTGCCAGTACTATATCAGTTGGTCACCGAACAACTGCACAGAGCACTTGGAAAAACAGGATGTGCAGGCTTGCTTTTTAGTACCTGGGGAGGTATGACTATACCTACACCGAAGAGAACATTCCTTTAGCCTTGAATGGGTCAAAGATTTGGTTTTCTTTCCCACTTAGGGGGCTGGAAAAGAACCTAGCTTTTGGGCCAGGGGGCGTTAATTGGGTGGTAGTACCGGACAATTCTTGTGATGACAAGAGGTGACTGCAGGAAGTTTTGTCTTCACTGCAGCCCTAATATTCCTGTTGTTCTTTTTTTCTTTTTTTTACACTTGAGAGACCTTCTGGAATTGGCAAATATTAAATTGTTTTGATGTGGGACTTGGCCTTTTCAGAGAGTGGTTGCAAGGCTTGGAATTTCTAGTTGTCATTCAACCATATTCAGTTAGCCCCATTCGGGGGATTGCTGCATTATTTTTGCTATTTACTTGGTTTTCCCTTTCTTCTAGTTCTATTTTAAACTTTTTAAATACTAAGGTCAGGGCCCTAAAATCACTTCAGTGCTGGAAGTTCCTCTAGAACCCTTGAAGGACTTTACCAACTAAGTGTCTGGTATGGTGGGAAAACCCTCCTCACTCTCAAACCTGATTTATATGCTGATTTTTCCTTTTGAGATATTGAGACTTACCTGGATATACATATGTATATATAATTGGCTCTGGAAACTACAAGGTCAAGCCCTTTGGGTTACTTTCTGGTTACTTTACTTCTGACAGCACTGAGGAATCACAGGTCCTCCCTAGATCTTCTTTTAAGGACCAGGATGGACCACTCAAGAGGCAGGGAGCTTTGCTCAATAGAAGCAACTTTCAGGGTCCTCGAGGAATATCCTTCCTGTGCTATGGTTAAGGATACATTTTTTTAAATTGTTGAATTACCTATTAACGTCTTGTTTTATTCCAATATTAAATACCAGGAAACTGGCCTGAGTTGGGCCTAGCCCAGAACATAAACAGATTGCATGTTTAATAGCTAATGTATTATATTAGAAAGGTATCAGTGCCTCAAGGGTATATTTGTATTTAAAAGCTAGCTGTATCCTCATCTGAGCCAATGATTTAAGTGACTCCCTGCTGGGTTTCCTGAATTATTAGTATGCTACAGTCCCTTGTCTCTGGAGGTAAATGTCAGCTTTAGAACAGTCCATTGGCAAGGCTAGAGGCCAGTAATGATTACCTGACTCAGTCCTTAAAAATGGTGGATTTTATCAGTTACATAATTTTTTTAAAAATGGTGGATTTTACCCATTCATGGATGCAGTTCATGCCATATTTTTAAGAATACCCTGATAAATGAAAAACAGCCAGCCAAGTAAAATCCTGATGAGAACCTCAGCCTACCAAGTAGGAGTGGGAAATTCTTGCGTGGAATTTCCCCATCGGTCAAATCAAATATCTGAATGGTATAAACACAGTCACAATGAACTAAAATGTTTTCAGATGTCTACCCAATCAACTGCCATTTTGTTTTATAAATCATAAAGCAAAAATTGTATTTTAGCAAGCTTTTAATAGATCCATAAGTGTCACATTATCCTTTTCTACAAAAACTAGAATCGCTTGCTTCAAAAAAATGGGTGACTTCAATATGGGTTCTGTCCCAGCAGATTCCTTGCTATATTAAAGTATCTTCATAAAATCCAGTGCCCAGAAACAAGTTTGTCACCTGCTTTAAATCTTTCAGGGTAATGAGTATTAACTAACTTATGTTAATATAGAGAAGGAATGCCCCTAATCTCTGACAGGGCCCATGATTAAAGCCCTTCACAGTGCTTGCTTTTGAATGTCAGTCTTGAAGAACCCAAGATTACCTCCGTTATGTATTTAAAAGCTGGGTGTATTTTTGTCTGAGTCAATGGTTTCTGAAGTGTCTCTGTGGATTTCCTGAATTAGCCTGCTGTTCTGTAATTCACTTGTCTGAAGGTAAATGTCCAGTGGCGAGGTTGGATTTGGCAGTGGAACAGGATTTTAGTGGAGAATATAAAATGTACAAGGTGATGGGCTGGTACCTGGAGATAACATTCATTTTGTGTTGTCCCAATGTAGTGGGACTGGAAAAGGGAGTCGGGGAAGCTTAGAGCAATGGTTCCCAGGCTCAGATTGCAATCTAAATTGGTCCACAGAAGAGATGGATAAAGGAAATTTTATTGAATTTAACAAAAGAATTGAAACAATGTACTATATTACTGTGCTGTAGAAAACCCCCACACACTTAACTGATACAAAGTAGGAAGAACCAGGAAAACAATGGAAACAACTACAATGGGAATGGGGGAAAAACTAATTTCACACATGAAACAGTACTGCAAGAACATGAACATCTCAGCTTCAAAGGAAAGACAAGGAGCAAGCACTCTCCTATTTTGCAGGGCTGGGAGTCGGTGTGAAACAAGAGATACATCAAACTTATGATACGTTTTGTTCAACTCTGCCCCATTCCTCATTTTTTTTAAATAAGGGAGAGGAGGAAGGGAAAGGCAACAATAGGAAATGCAAGTGATGTAAAAACAATGCCAATAAATGTTTAAAATAGACACAAAAGAATTCCCAAAGTCTTGTTCAAATAATGAAATAGAATGGAGTTTCTTGGTAGGGAAGGTTTGCCTGGAGAAACCTTTTCCTGTGGCCACTTCAGGTGTTAGACCTTTGGTACCTTTACCAATTAATCCCTTTGTCCACTGTACCTGACAAATTGCACCACTGTAAGACCTTTTACATGACAAAATACATCCCAAGACTTTGTGTAAGCTGAAAAATGCTCATAATGGTGAACTCCATTATTTAAAAGGTATTTCTTTTATGCACTTTACAACTTTATTTAGGCTTGCCAGAGCTCTTGTAATTTGGGGCCTAAATAGCATTGATGAAACAAAGAGATGCAGTAATGATAAATGTAAAGTATCAGTAAAGATAATGTAGGACACAACTTGTTACAGGTAAAAACTACCAGGACAAAACTGATGCTGGAACTCATGTTTTGGAGCAAAACAACATAATGACTCCTTTAATGCTTTTCAGAGGGAGAATAAGTGTGACTGATTTTATAGCTTGGAAAAATGGGATGGGTTTAGTACATAATGTAAAATTTTCATTTTATATATATTTTTTGCCTTCAGGTTTCTCAATGGCCAAGCCTGTATTCTTAAGTTTGCATTGCTGAGTTTGTAAAATGAGCTATTATATTTTCAAAGCCAATTTCTGGTGCTGGCTGGTCTCAACACCATAGAACTAGAGATATTTTATGTTGTGATTAATTTTAGGGTTGAAAAACTCAGATGAATGTATATAGTGTCTTAGGCTCAATTTGATTTAACTTTAGTGTCAACTCTGCAATATGGTGGATATACAAATAATGGAAGTCTTCATTCTACTGGCAATGGAGAAGATACACACACAAGTAAGTACCAAACTATATGAGAGGATCTCTTAGAGGAAGTGCTGTCAAGGGAGCTAAGGATCCTAAGGAGTGAATTTTAAATATAGAGGATTGACCCCTTGCACAAAAGTAAGGAGATAGGGGGGCAGCTGGGTTGCTCAGCGGATTGAGAGCCAGGCCTAGAGACCAGAGGTTCTGGGTTCAAATATGACCTCATATACTTCCCATCTGTGTGACCCTGGGCAAGTCACTTAACCCCCATTGCCTAGCCCCTTACCACTCTTCTGCCTTGTATTGACTCCAAGCCAGAAGGTAAGGGTTATTTTAAAAAAAAAGCAAGGAGGTGGGAGTTAGGATACTGTACATGAATCTGGTTGATTGGAATAGAGTAACTAGAGTATGAATGTCAATACGAAATGGCAAGGAGGTATTTTAATGCCAGTGTTGATAGTATTTGGTTTACAACAAATACCATGAGACATTGTCTTAAGTATTACTACCTCCATCATAGAGATGCAGAGACTGACAGGTGTGAAATGATTTGCTAGAGATTATCCTTCAGATAGGAAGGACATCAGGGCCAGGGTTCAGGTCCAGCTTCCCGCTTTCCCCCTCAACACCAGACTGGTGGCAATTTTGTCCTGTAGCTAAGTTTTTCTTATTAAATCAGCAAAAGTATACAGACTTCCATTAGTGTAAGCATTTGAGTTTGATCAGTGTTCCTTGAAAACGGGCTTGGCTGACTCAATTTTCCTGTCTCTACAGTGCTTAGTTTTTAAATGATTTTAGCTTTTTATTTTACTATATATGTTTGGAGTTTCAAATTTGGTTAAAAAATCTGGAGTTACAGCAAACAATTGACATTTTCAGTACTCATCTCACCAGTTTTAAAAAGCCTTTCATGAATTCTTTGATTTAGTATTAACTTGGTCTCAACTAGTTTGTAAGAGTACCTGGAATATGGGGTTGGAAAAAAAAACTACCTCATTGTATCTGAACTTACATGTTTATTTTAACAAAATACAAATTCCCTAACTTGTTGCTTTTAAAAGTCCTCCAAGAATGGGTTCCAGGTGCTTTCCATATCAAATCAAATTTGTGTAAAGTGCTTTGTAAACCTTAAGTTTTAGCTATTTTCACTCAATTTCACGTGCTGTGTTCCAGCCAAACTTCCTAGGTATTCCCTGAACCAAATATTTCTGTGCCTTTGGGAAATCTCTTCTCCATACTCTGAATGCATTTCCTTCAAGGCTCAGCTCATGTTAACCTCCAATGTGAAAGTGCTGCAGAGCTTCCTTACTAGTAGTGCTCTCCTTTTAAAATTCTCTTGGGTTAACTCATCTGGATATGTTGGTTGTGCTGGATGGGAGGCAAGCTCTTTAAGAGAAGGGGCCATTTTGCTTTAGTATCACTGATACTCAACAGCTTCACGCAAGGTAAATTCTTGCTATGTTGATTTCCCTTGTCCTTTTTTCATGAGTCTTGGCTTTATTGACATTTAGTTTGTTGTGACAAAAGGTTAGAGAAGCACTGAAATAACTTATACCTTCGAAAGATTCATAAGTGGATGATATAAACAAGAACAATGTAATTGGAGGCTAGAGCTAGAGTATGAATGATGGAACTTTTAAAACTTTATTACAGATCAGTAAATAAAGTAAGTCAGATTAGGCTCACAACACATTCTATAAAAAGAGATCCTAAATAGGCTGCTTCATTTTAGTTGAACACAATTTGTTAATGCCTTCAAAATATTGGATGTCAGTAGTTAGTAAAACTGGGTGCCAAAAGTTATATTTATTGTCCCATAGCCAACTTCTTTTTACATCATTTGCTTAAACTTTTATTTCTATGGTATGCTGACTTTATTTCTTGCAGTTTCTTACATAAAGAATCAAAATTAAATTGTTCATAAGCCTTTTTAAGGAATACTATTTATTAGTCATTTTTTCCCTTTCATCCCTCAATTACATATTTTATCAAATAGTATAATGCACAGTGTTATTAATAGGCCTAAATTAATGACTTGAAGCAAGTGTGGTTACCTTCTATTTAGTAAAATGATTTGTACTGTCACATAGGGTCGATATGAAGAAAGTAATATATAATCCTTTAAGTGCCATATACAATGAAAAAAAAAACCCATATGCTACTTACAAAGACGCCATATCAAAAACATTAGATATATATTGTAAAGTACTATGCTAGGCACTTGGCTAATTTCATTGGCCACATGGGGGTACGTATGCATGTACAGAGTATTATGTGGTAAGTACATTAACTTAAAAACAAAGTTCCGTGTGTGGAGTGAAGAGAGGTTTTTTTTTGGGGGGGGGGGGGAAGCACTTTTTGAGCTGGCTTTTATAGTATGTGTAGGGTATCTAGAAGGAGAGAAATAAGAGCCAAAGGCATGTTAAAGTAAAGTAGAGGTTGTGAGAAACAATCTGGAAAGGACAATCTGGAAAGGTGCCAAATTCTTAGCTTTTAAAGCTAGGCAGAAGTTAGAACTTTACTCAAGAGGCGATATGAACTATTTAATATTTTTGTGTAGTGATGACTAGCTCTTGCTCTAAGAAAGATCACTGTAGCAGTTATGGTAGGAAAACACGTTCATCTACTGTAGTATAGTCAAATTTGCACTAGTGTAAATGCCGCAACAGCACAGATGGGATGAATTTCAGAAATATGCAAATGGAAATAGTGGTTCTGTGAAAATAGACAAGTCTCAAGGATGAGGCTTAGGAAAAATGGCATTGGACTGGAATCTGAGGTAAAGCTGCAATTGTAAGTTGCAGCTTAGAAGGGGTTAGAAGTAAAAATTGGGGTCATTTGTATGGGGATCAGAGATCTAGAACAGCAGTTCTCAACCTCTCAATTTGTAACAATGAAAATACATAATGCATATCAGGTATTTACATTCCAAATCATAACTGTAGCAAAATTACAGTTTTGAAGTAGCCACCAAAATAACTTTTTGGTTTGGGTTCACTGCAACATGAGAAACTGTATTGCGGGATCACAGCATTAGAAGAGTTGAGAACCACTGTGATAGAAGGAAGGGACTTTAGAAGTCATCTAGTTATGCTCTCATCTAACATCTGGGTAAAAAAATGAGGCCAAGAGGGGGAAATTACTTGTCCATGATCACATCTGGTATATGGTAGAGCTGGGAATGGAATTCAGTTCCAGTCCACAGTATGACTATCAGGGAGACTACAGAGGAGAGGAAGGTCAAAGACAAACCTTTCAAACACTGAAGTAAGAGACAGGGAAGAGGATAAGAAGCCAAGAGACATGAGCAATTAAAAAAGCAGCAAGAATATGTAGTGCCTCTGAAGTTTATGTAAGTGCACCTCCATCTCACTGGCAAATGGTATCAATCTCTAAAGGATAAGAACTTAAATGCCATTCAATTGGGTCATTAGGTTACTAGTAACCTTAAGAGAAACAGATAGGAGAGAAAGTGATTAAAAAAAAGTAAAGGTATTAAGTTAAAAAAAGAGTTTTCAATTTTCTCACAAAGTTTTAACATTAAAAATTTTTTTTTCTTCATTTCTCAATACATTCTTGCTCTGTTTCAGAAAATTATCTCTTATAGCCAAAAAAAAAAAAAGGGCATTCCTTACATTAATATTATCTGGCTACAGTCATCCAGCATGCTTCAGTTTGGCAGGTTCCTTCCATGACTATATTTCCTCCTCTTTTACTTCCTGCCCTGGGAACAGTAACACTGCCACAGCATCTAGAAAAGCCAAACCAGCTGATTTTCCTATGCCTCCACTCTTTCTTTCTTGACAGAAACATCTTTCCCAATGACTGTTTTCTCCTCCTTTAAGTTTCTTGGGAGCATTTGTCAGCTTTTGCATTTATATTGCAAGCACTTGGCATACCACCAAGAGATTTAGTTACAACTTAAGTTATGAACACATCAAATAAATCTGACACATGCAATGTTTGTGATCTACTTCACATTTAAAGTGAAGTGGAGGAGATAGAATGGTAGGCAAGTAGTTATAGGGAAGATCTTTTTTAAGGCATATTTGTTGATAGATGGAAAGAAAGCAGTGAAGAAAATTGAATGGTGAGAGGAAGGGTGACCAGGAAATTCTGGAGAAGGGCGGGGGAATGGTATGGTAAAAAGATTAGCTTTACTGAATGGGCACATTCATGAGGTGATTTTTTGAAGTGAAGGATTAAGGTCTAAGGAATTCAGAGGAAAGGGCTTCTATGGTAAGTAAAATGGAAGGCTGGACATGTTAGGAGCTTGGAGACAGGAGTATTGTTGGCAGTCCAAGGAGAGAGAGAAGTCTGGAACAAAGTTGCTATGGGTAAAAAATTAAGCCACTGATAAAGGTGGCTTTATGTAATAATTGTCAAGAAGCAACAAAGGTCCAGCTAAAATTATGTGTCACAAGTTTGTAATATGTGAATTCAGTTTGAAAGATGAAAATAGCATAATATGATTCAGTAGAAAAGTTGGTATTAGGTTTTTGGATTCAGGATGATTTGGCTTTGCAGGGGTTTTTAATCAATACAAATCTAATTATAAAAGCCTCACCAGAAAGGTTTTAGTAAATAATGTCTGGATTACAACCATTTCCCACCATAATATTCTGCTCTGGAAGTTATAAATGTATATTAACTATATTCAGTGAAGTAAGACAAGACATAAACTATACTTCTTCTGATGGATGTTTATTTATCAAATCCTCACCTTAAGAGTCTTTGACTGGCTTTTTAAAATAAGAGCAGCTTCTATATCTTGACATACGTGGGCAAACCATATTGTACAGAAAACAGTCCTTTAAGATTTTTAAAATTGGAAACACTGGTCAGCATTTGGTACATGAATAAATTACACTAATATTGAAAATCTCCCCATAAGTTTTTCAAAATCTGGAGGTAATTCATAACTTAAATGTTTTCACCTTAGAACATTACACAAAGAATGGCTTTGTCAATGAGTACAGAAAAGTGGTAGTGTCTGATGTTTAGAGTATAACAACATACAACGCTACTAGCTTCTGATGTTAAAGGAAATCATATTTCAAACTCCAGATTATACGGGGCATTCTAAAACCTGATTAAAGTTTTATACACCAAAAATTCTGATTATATTTAGTTGTAGAAATGTATTATCAATATTCTTAGTCAGCTTAATCATCCAGGAAAAAGTAGTTTCCACTCTTCTTTTGTTCAACATCCTATGGGAAAAAAGAACCCAAGAAATCAGTATATTTCCTTTTCTTATCTATATGTGCCACCTGCTTTGAATAGTCTGCCAATTAAAATCATAGTATTACTTATGGCTGAAATAACAAAGAAACCACATTCATTTCCTCATCTAACTTATCCCCCAAGCAATTCTTGCAAATGAACTTGTTAGCAACTTCCTTTTCTGGGGATCTCTCCAGTTGTTTCCTCATCACCTCTCTCAACCCTGTACAAGCTCACCCTCTGCCTGGGTTTTTTTCTTTCTTTCACTATTATGTACCATTAAAAAAAAAATCACCTTGTGTGTGTGTACATACCTTTATAAAGTTATACACTTTCAATAAATGTTTACTGGTCAGACATGTAGAAGAGAGTGATGCTATACAAAATGGGCAGAGATTATTAAGATGTGCAGCCATTATCCTCAAAGAAGCTCAAAATCCAGCACTACATATAGCTAAATATCAGGGCCTAACTATAATAATGTCTTTCTCTGTTTCTATGAGAAAAGAAAACATCTGTTGTCACCTTTGCTCAATAATGCTATAGCTCAATAATGACTATATTTTTGTTGACATACTTGCCATGATGCCTTCACATTAATGCTAGGAACTAATGGCATGACATTTTCCAGAGAACTGATATGGTTTTGTGGACAGAGAGCAAAAATAATAAGTTTGCCCAAATGGAACCCAAATACCTTAGTATTTGGTATTAAGTTCTAACATCTATTTAATGAAAATAATAGACAATGACAAACAATGTTTGAATGTCCAACACTAAGTGCTTCAGGCAATGTAGAAAAATAAAGAATAGAGTTGAACTAAAAATTTTCAAGGGATTTTTTTTTTAAAAAAAGATTTGTTGGGTCTTCTCTTTTCATTTAATTTTATTAACTATCAACACTAAGGTAATTACCCTCTTCAAAACAATATTCTCACATACCTTGATTGAATTAAGTTTGTTTATTCTTGGCCTGTAGTTATTTGGATCTCTTCTGAAAGTAATTTCAAGCTGAGACAAAAATTTATTCATACCAGCCAAAAGGGTTTGAGGACTAGAAAAAAAAAATTGTGACAAAATTTTACACAGATGAAGATAGCTAAATATTGTTTTACTGAAATAAGTTTCATTTTTGAGATTAAAGAAAACTGAGAAAAGTCACACCCTGTAAAGAAAATCATTTATATTATTTTTGATTAGATACAATCAAGACCCATGTTCCTCATCCAGATATATAAGATACAATTATTGCCTTATCAAAATGTTTCAAATGAGAAATATCTCTTAGATCTTCAAATTCAACAATGTTTTCAGGGATTCAATAGAGAGAGAGAAAAAAAAAAGAATTATTCACCTGGTCCTAGATAGGGAAAAAGAAAATTTTTTTCATGCTTTAATTTAGACATCGTTAAAGTAAAATAAAATGTATAATAAAATTTTTGAAATTTAATAGGTATTATGTAAATTGTACTAATTTCAACATTTGTTTCCTTTCATTTAAGCAAGGAAAACTATTATGTCTAATAGAGCACAGTTGAAACTTGATCTTGTTCCACATTCTTAAATACTGAATTAGAAATAAGTAAATAAAATAAATAAAAAGACTCTGCAAACTTGGGCAACTCTGGGTCTGTTTTGTAAAACAAAGGTCTTTCCCAGGTGCCATTATTCTAGAATTTTCTCCAGTGGGCCTGAACTTTGTGGCCTTGGTTCTGTCTGCTGGTAAAGCCTATTATTTCTGGATATGCCTTTTATTTTCTTAACTAATGATCAGCGAAATCCAAGAAGCTTAAAGATTGATCTGCTTTATAAGTTTCTGGGAAGATGACAGTATTAATCATCTATTCATTTAAGAATGTTTGTTAACTTACATAAATACCAAAATTTTTACCTGTTTGCAAGTGTGTTCTTAGATGGAATACCATCAAAAACGATGACCCGATCTGCTAGATAGGTGGCCATGATAAAGTCATGTTCTACCACAAAGGCTGTCTTTTTTGCATGGAGAATGAAACTAAAACAAAAAGATTTTGAAATTGTCTCAATATGACTTCAGAACAGGCACCAAGAAAGCATATTCAAAGTTTTGTTAAGCACAGTTGTGTATGAGTACACATACCCGCGAATCACACTCTAATGGGCAAGACAATTTACCGTTTGACAACTCTAGCTGCCATTAGACGCTGCTCAGAATCCAAGTATGCAGATGGCTCATCGATTAAATAGACATCAGCAGGTTTGCCCAGACAAAGAGCTAAAGCAACTCGTTGTAACTCACCACCAGATAACGTCTGCACCTGTGTAGAGAAGGAGTTTAGTAAATGAAGTGATAATATCAATATATAAAAAGAGAAAGAAATGTAAAAGCTTAGCACCTCTTGATCTATGATATTTTCAATCTGCAGAGGCTTCATTACATCAGTGACAAACTGTGGATGAGTATAAGCATCTCGTATCTTCTCATGCAGCAACTGGCGTACACTCCCCTGTTTTATTTTTTGGAAAAAGAAAAAAAAAGAAAGAAAGAGAAAGCATATAAAGTCTAAACTGTTGCCTTCCAGTCCAGGCAATGGCAAAGTAAACACAAATCTATAAATAAATAATGATTTCCTTTAATCAGCAGAAAACAAAAAGAACTCACTGTTGATTTGGGACTGATCTTCTGTGGCTTATAGCTGACATTTAGAACTGGTACCTCCCCTAAAATATAGAAAGTAACTATTATAAGAATGGTTCTATTGGCCAATTTTGAAATGGGCATAAATGGAAAAGACTGAAACATCACCTCCTTCATCAGGTTTCAGTCGGCCAGCAAGCATTCTGATGAATGTAGTTTTACCAGTACCTGGCAAAAATGAAAGGGAGGAAGATAATATGTAAATATGAATTTCATGACAAGTTTTTAGTGAGTATACTAATAAATATACACTGAGCATTTCAAGTCAGACAGTTGGTGAGTAAAAAAAAAAGTAACATATACAGACATGTATGGATCTTGCAGGTTTCAGAGAAAATACACTTAAATTTGTACTGTTCTTAAGAATTAAAGATTCAAGTGTCAGTAAAATTCAATGAATTTTAATCCTGATAATTTTAAAAAATCATAATCTAAACTGGAAGCACCACAGATTGAAAGTTTCTGACCAAAATATAGATCTAAAATAAAGAGTATATAAGAGTATGCTTCTGGTTTTCTCAGGATTATTTCCCTAGATTTTCATGTAGGGAATGAACTATATCATTTGAATGAAAATTCACTTCTATTTAATAACTTATTTCTTATAAATTCTTTAACAAGAATGCAAACACCTACATTAGGTGAGTTTTTAAAATACAACAAAAGTACTAAATTTCTTTTTCAACAAATAGAAAATCTGCTTTTTTCAAGGCTTAAGATTACATTGAAAAAGATTGTGCTTTTTTTCCCCCAATCATAAAGGCAACTGGAAAACATGTCTGCCAGCCAATTAATTTCACAACTACTCTCTCATAAAGGCAATCTAATGCTTTAAATGTTGGCAATAAAATTGTCTACAGTGGTAGACTCACCTGAATTTCACATAAGGAATGCTCCAAATGGAGATGAACATGGAGTTTTTTTTTTAAGCTGGGTTGCCTCTGAACAACCAATTTATCCATTATTTCCTAGTCAGTATCCAAGATGAATAACTTCCCTATCAATTTATACACAGAAAACTCAGCTCAGGAAAAGTATCTTATTTTTAATGAAGAGGTTTCTTTCTTAAATGTGAATATAAACTGGGTTGAGTGATAAAGATGTTAAGTGAGAAGTTAAAGTAACACTGTTACAAAAAAACAAAAACAAAACAACAACACAAAAACTGGCCGAACAGAGTTCATAAGATCAACCCAATCCCCCACACCCACAGACCTATAACCCAGTAACAAGAATATTTCTTACAAGACTTTAAAATCACAAGTGTGTTGTACAATAGATTTTTATTATCATAAACTATAACACTTACCATTTTCTCCTAGCATCACCATGATTTCAGAATCTGTGAATTCTCCAGCAATAATTGCGAGCTCAAACTCGCCCATCTTTTTCTTCATTCCTGGATATTTATACATACACATCTTTTTCACTTCTTCCTCATTTGCTGTCTCGGCCACTTTAAAAACTAGTGATGCATCTCTGAAGCGTAAGTTTTCAGTAGGAACGTAACCATCTAAGAAAATATTTATACCTGTTGGGGAAAAATAAAAAAAATAAAGTACTTTAAGAATAGATGAAAATTCTGCATGAAAGCAGGCTTCAATTAGTATTGTAACATCAATTTCTAGTATATATAAATACTATAAAAAATAAATAACACTATCTCATTTTCTTATTCATGTTCCAAAAATTGACCAGATCTTAAAAAAAGAGAACTTCCTAAACTTATTTTTTTTATATTCTGCTACATAATATCAACATTTCAATAGTTTTTCTTCACAGTTTCTTCCTAATTAGATGTAATTAGGTTGGGATGGTATTAAGGAAGAATTAATTTACTACTAAAAAAACCCATTAAGGATCTGTGCCAATCACCAGGAAGCATCTGTAGACATATTTGAATCCATATCTTTTGGACTCCAAGTACAACCACTTTCTCTAATATATATAACACTAATTCTATTCAAAATGATCAATATGGCAAAATTAAGTTCAATAATCACATCTATAAATAATTTAAGAACCTTTAATGTGGGGGCAGAATTTGATGGGCTATAATCTGCATCCATGGCAGAATTATCCAATTGATGAAATCACTGATCTATCATAGAATTTACACTTAACATATATGTATAGCTATATTTTAAAACAGTGAATTATTTTTATATTTTAAAAGACTAATCTTATAGCTATATTGAGAGGTGAAGATTATTTTCTTTACCAAGGAGAAAAGAAGGTAACATTTGTATAAAACTATTGCTAAAATTACATTTTTAAAAACTGACATCATATACCAGAGAGAACCAGAAACCCAAATGTATGTACATGTTAATTTTAAAATTTCAAACCAGGTTAGTTCCAAATTTAGACTACTTCAGTGATACCAACTGAGATGTAAGGGTAAGTTTGAACTCTTTTAAAATTCCTTCTAAGATTCTGGGAAAATTTACCAGAGTTCTATATCTTTGCCTTCCTCTTCTTCAGAAATGCAGTTTAATTTGCCAAACTACTCAAATTATAGAATTCAGTTCCAAGAATGTAAAAAATTCACTTTTTTAAACATTTTAAAAAATTGACTGTAGCTAATCAGTCTTTAATAAATAAAAAATATTCACTAAATCTGGGTCTTCAGAAAGCATATTTCTTGATTATGTTTGCTTACAGTTCTAAAATTTAATAGCACTAATATTATAGACAGATGCCCACTTCAGCCAATGGTATTTGAGGCCTAACATGGTTGTCCTGTATTAAGAATAAGAGTATTTGTAAGAAAATGAACCCAAGAGTAGTAACTGAACTTCTATGACCTATTTATAAAGATAATACTTGGAAAAATTAAAATTATTCTGTGATTTTCTAAATCATTCAAAAAGCATTTTATTCAGCAAATTTCTGAGTTGTTCCAGAACTGTGCTGGGGATACAAAGTCAAAATCATATATAACTTCAAGTATGAGATTATATATCACTTTTACTTACAATCCAAACAAAAACACTCCACAGAGACAACATTTGAGTTCAAGATATTGTCCTTTCAAACTAAGAACCTTAATATCAAGCCATTTGCCCATCTGTTTATATGTGAATTTGGTTGACTAATAAATTATAATTATTGTTTCAGGTGAAAAATGTTATTGAGTTATTAAAAAATCAAGCAAAAGGCTAAGTTTTTGAAGAATAAAAAATTGTATTTAATAACTGCTTAAGTTATAAAGCTAGAGAATTTAAAAAATTTCTATTTTAGTGGAAGAGAATACAAATAATTACCTTCTCTTACGCTAAAAGGCATAGTGACAACACCGTAAGCACTTGGCACCCCATACAAACAGCAGATGAAGTCAGAGAGATAATCTAATACACTTAGATCATGCTCCACAACAATGATATATCTGAAAATTAAAACCATAAAACAGTTTAAGTTTTCTAACTTTCCATAATCTTTTCTATACTATTTTGATAATCATATTTAAATTCTTTAGCAAATCTTTTCAGATAAGACCCATTACTAGGAGACAAAACTGAAATTTCATTTTGAAAGAGAAAGACTTAAAGCAGTCTGGTGCAACCATCTTCATCATTCAAATATATAGGAGAATATATCACTTGGTTATGGTTTTCTAAAAAGATTTATCAAGAGGAAACCATTCTACAAGACTGAGATGTGGCCCAAGTTAGATGAACTATCTTAAAAACTTTTATTAGTGCTTAAAAAAAAAAATCACCTGTTCCTGACTTTCGCCCTCCACCAAAGTCCTCTCATAACCAAAAAGTTAAGTCAAGACAAAAAAAAAATCAAGGAACTGGTTATGAGTGTATCTCTAGTCTTATGTCTCTTTGCTAAGATGGGGCAACATACTATTATCAGTTTTCCATATTTTTCTTTTTGTTATATCACAAAATGTATTTTCTTTCAATTTAGTTTATATATTGACCTCTATACCAGCTACTGTATGACAATCTTCCCAGGTCTCAGTTTCCTCATCTGAGGAAATCTGTGCTAAATGGCCTCTGAAGTCTCTCTACTCCAGATCCCATAATTCTATATGATCAGCATTATGGCATTATGGAAGGTACCACAAAGGAGGGATATATATGCATGAAACACTTAAAAAAGACAGAATCTGCCAGGATTCTTAAGAGTAAACGGCTTTCATTATGAGTATTTTTAGAACTATCACTTCAATTTTTGAAAGGCTCTATGATGAAATGGAAATGGCATTTGGGAAGATGAAATCTAGAAGACTGGTTAGACTAGACCAAATATAGCTGTTAGAAGCCAGTGCTGAAGGCAGTATGGTTTAAAATGCATAATTATTTTGAATATCAATATTCTGAAGTGTTCTACTAGATTCTACTAGAAATGAAGGATGTAGACATGGCATAACCAAAAAAAGGTGGCATGATATAGTGGATATAATTACTTAAGAAGTTAAAAGACATTATTTTAAGACCCACCTTTGAGACATATTGGCTGTGTGACCTTGGGCTCAACTCAGTACCATTAGGCCAATTATACAAGATGACAAATGGCAGAGGTGTCAGTCAGTACTGGTAGAGTGAACTTTCTCAATGGGAGTTCCCTCTACCAGTAAAATCACAGGTCCAGTCCCATCTCATTACCAACAAAAAATGTAGAATGAGAAGATACTAGAAATTAGTGGCCCACATCTATCAGAATGATCTCTGCAGATATGAAGAGTCTCTCTGGTTAAAATAAAAAGGCAACAGGTAGGTTTTAATTTAATAGACTACTTCCTAAAGCTGACTGTGTCTATAGAGTCACACTGCTGACACTAAACATTGTTTGTTGACTTGCCAAAACAAAACAAAACAAAATGACAAATCAACCAGAACATTCTCTGCAGGAAAAAAAAAAAGGCTAAGTTTTGTTACAGGGAATGTTCTGGCTCTCTCTCTCTCTCTCTCTCTCTCTCTCTCTCTCTCTCTCTCTCTCTCTCTCTCTCTCTCTCTCTCTCTCACACACACACACACACACACTACATATATATGTAATAAAATAAAATAAGGGATACAAGATATAATATTTTAATAGATATTTGTTTCACGGAAAAAATCCTGCTCAAAGTTCAAACAGAAAGATTAATGCAGAGGAAGATATAGAGATCATGTTGACTGCATCAAATCTGAGAATATGACTAGTCATTCTGAATGAAATCTATACCATCATTCAAAATATCGGTCTAGTAATTAATTTGCATGAGAAAAACCTAAGGGGATGAGTAAAACAGTGTCTAAATTACATTATGTAAAAGTCAGATGGATGATTTACTGAGTTATTCACTTAGTACCCAGATCTTATGCAAGGTATAAAGAAAATTAATTGGCTCCAAAATTGAATAGGAGATATGAGAACTGTGCAACACTTCAATGAACCTAAGAGGTTATGGACTGCAAAAGTTGATCTTTTTTTTTTTTTAAAGCAATGGAGGTTAAATGACTTGCCCAGGGTCACACAACTGGGAAGTGTCTGAGGTCAGATTTGAACCTAGGACCTCCCATAGCTAGGCCTGGCTCTCAATCCACTGAGCCACCCAGCTGCCCCCAAAAGTTGATCCTTTTAATAGCAGTGATAATTCTCCTGTTAATGCTACTTGGCTATGAGTCATGGTACATTACAGTCTTAAAGGAATTAAAAATGTGAGGTGACCTAAATCACAATGGATATAATCAGAGTGGGTAGAAGTAGGGTAAAACACATTGTCAATGACCTGTCTGTAAGAAGTGAGGAAAAATATATCATTCAGGACATGTGTGACTGGAAGAGGAAGTGGGCTTTAGATGGACAACTCAAGTACTGCACTGGTAACTGTGAAATATTATAAGAATCAGAGAAAGTCCTCCAACCTCTTCTATGAAGTGTTTTTGAAAAGATAAATATAAATATCATATAGGGTATTTAAGAGTAGATGGGTTGCAACTTATATCAGTGGAGGTAGTACATACAGATCACAGACTTATAGTATTGAAGAAGACGAATATAATTGTTAAAATGTATGATATAGACAATAAAATGGAGATTAGGAGGTAGTCACTATTGTTTAAAGCTAATAGGTATCAGGGAGTTAATAGGATTCAACAAATTCATCTTTTTTATGGAACAATCTATATTAGCAGAAAAGAATAACGACAAGAAGTAGTTCAAAACAAACAGCAACAGTGTAAACCTCAAAATTCCTTAGACTTATAAATGTTGGAAATTTCACCATTGGGATATTTCATACTTGGAAAATTTCTTACTGATAGTCTATTGGAATGGGAACCCCATTGGCATGGGAGGTTCTTTCTCTTCCCTTCTTAAGATTACTTTAGGACAGAAACCCTTTGCTGAACAATGGAAAGGACTTTGACCTATGCTTAAGCATAGAACAGGAATTTCTTTGAGTCTTGATTGATTTTAGAATTGATACAATGGAGATACTTGGAATAAATCTCCACCCTATTCAGTCCTAATAGGATTGAGGAAGGGCTGCAGCCTAGATCAAAATTTAATTATTCCAATCTCTACCATACTCAAGTTAACAGGATTTAGAAAGGGCTGTAGCAAAGGAGTAAAGATTTAATCATTTGAAAATATAACCTTCAACAGACATGTGCAAAAGCCAGAAACCTCTGGGCGGTCCTGGGTTAAGCTAGAGCCTCCACTGGCATAGGGAAATTGATGAAGAGTGATTGGTAGATGGGAGAACTGGGAGGAGGAACTTGGATGGTTTCCTTAAAGAGAGGAGGGTCTGAAGCTGGAGGTGGTTGTTGAGGTTTTGGTCGGTGTGGTTCCTGGGCTCTGAGAGGGCTTGCTCTGAAGGAAGCTGAAGGTGGGGGCCCCTGAGACTGTTTCTCCATTTTGGACACGTGAGTAATAGGGACTGGTCTCTTTTCTTTGCTCCAGCTATCTAAGGGCTTGGGCCTTTTGGCCCAGCCTAAACAGAAGGGGTATTTAAGCCCTATTCCCTTCTCTCCCTTTTTCTCTCTCTCTATCTCTAATTCCTTTCTTACTCCTATTGTAATTAAACTCCAAAAAAGGCTGACGGCTGACTTGAGTTTTTCATTTAGGAATTACATAGCTGATTCCTTGGCGACCTTAAATTAATATATATCAGTCTTTTAAAGTGATTCCCTTGTTACAACAGGGACCCATTTACACTGACTCTCAAGCTTGATCACTCATTAAGCTGCAGGTTCTTTGTGTGCATTTCCACCCCCCCCCCCCCCCAAACTGGTTAATTTCTTTCTGTGCAGAATACTAAGATGATCAAACATTTCTATATTCCAGTGTTTTGTCAAACCTCAAAATGCTGATGTTATTCTGAGAAGGCTGTCACTGGCACCTATAGGTTATATCTAACCTCTCTGGCTATCTACAAAGAGAGGATAAGCCTATTTCCAAAGTCTGCCCTGATCTTCACTCTATTTAATATTCCTTTTGCAAATCCATGGTCAAAACCTTTACTAGTCACATCCATCCCTATCCTTCACTCCTGCAACCATTATTTCATATACACACAGATTTAGATATCCCTCAACACGGTCTTACTATGTGCAAACTAATTAATGTTTATAATACCTCCTTTGTCATAAATGTCTAAAAGGTGAATTTCAATGCTGCTTAATTTATCGAGTACAAAATGATATAATTCTAACTATCTTATATCTTTGGGTAATTTAGAAAACAATTAAGTTCCTATGACATATTATTCTGAGCTCTTTTTGCCTTTTTTCAAAGCTGCTTACAATTTAATTCAGGGTTAAGATTAGAGGTTTTTGGAAAAAGAATAAAGAATCTAGATTTGATCTGACATATAATATAGAACTATTAAAATAGAATAGTATGGTTGAAAGAGTACTACACATGAAAACCCAAGGTTCTGGGCCCAAATCCAGTTTCTACACTTAACTATGACAAAGAACAAGTTGTTTATCTTAAGTTTCCACATTTGCAATAGAGAGATACATATAATTACATTAGTTATCTTAAAGGGCCATTGTGATCAAAGTGCTTTTTAAGGCTTAAAGGTCTATACTAAATGCATTTTTGTTATTCTTCAGGTAAAGGAATAATATGAAAGCAGGCGTGGCTAAGGAGAGATAAGAAAGTTCAGAAGTAATTCAAATAAATGTAAACCTCAAAATTTCTTAGACTTTGGTACATTGGCACAGGGAAATTGATGGACAGTGATTGGTAGATGTGAGAACTGAGGGGAGGCAACTTGGATGGTTTCCTTAAAGAGAGAGGGGTCTGAAGACTCAGGGTGGTGGTTGAGGAGTTTGTCTGAGTGGTTGGAGTGTGCTCTGAGAAGCTTGCTCTGAAGGAAGCTGAAGGTGGGGGCCTCTGAGACCGTTTCTCCATTTTGGACACGTGAGTAATAGGGACTGATCTCTTTTCTTTGCCCCAGCTATCTAAGGGCTTGGGCCTTTTGGCCCAGCCTAAACAGAAGGGGTATTTAAGCCCTATTCCCTTCTCTCCCTTTTCTCTCTCTCTATCTCTAATTCCTTTCTTCCTCCTGTTGTAATTAAACTCCATAAAAGATTGACTGCTGACTTGAGTTTTCATTTAGGAATTACATAGCTGCATTCCTTGGCGAACTTAAATTAATATATATCAGTCTTTTAAAGTGATTTCCTTGTCACATAAAGCACCATGAAGCTACAGAATACACAAGCTGACTTAATTTCTTTTTTTAAACCCTTACTTTATGTCTTGGAATCAATACTGTCTACTAGTTACAGGGCAGAAATGAGGGTTAAGTGATCTGTCCAGGGGCACACAACTAGAAAGTATCTGAGGCTAGCCAAAGTATAAATTCAACTTATTTCTATAGCCTAAAACTTAAGAAAACTATTACACTAGACTCAAGAAGTAAAATAATACCACTTAGGAGAAAAATAATGGTTTCCTCCCTTCAACTTTACTTGTTCACATAGGTTCATATATATATATATATATATGGCACTTTGAGGGATATGTGCTCTGGGGAAGGTATTAAGTGTTTTTTTTTGAGTTTTTTTTCCTCATAAGTCTGTGATTTTATACAAACATGGAATTTCTATTATGGAAATATCCTTTAGTGATGTACATAGATCTTTAGGAGCTTAGAGTTAAAAAACAAAAACAAAAACAAATAAAAAAACCCCACAAACCTTAAAAAATGTGTCTAATAATACCAACTAAATACCAAGTACTTACCTATCAGGATTTATTAGTGATCGTATAGTAATGGCAGCCTTTAGACGCTGCTTAACATCTAGGTAGCTAGAAGGTTCATCAAACATGAAGCTACAAAGAAAATAAAAAAATATTCAATATTTTTGAAAGATGGAAATTATAAAATACACATGTGTATATAGATATAGGTAGCTAACTATATCTCTATATGTTGTCTACCTATCTAATTTCCCTTGCCTACTCAGTATTATCTTAAAATGTCACTGGTAAAAAAGAGGGGATATTTTTAGAGAATTTGTTGGATCCAGAAGTCAAAAAAAGGGAAGGGATGAATTTAGTGAAATGACTCAAAATAGCATTACTTGAATTTTACTTTGCCATAATTTTTGAAATTTAAATAATTAGCGATAAACAACCGATTACCCTAATAGGAGTATCAGTACACTAATGTGAATTAATTCAATAGGACTGTTTTCCTCCCAATATTTAAGTGGAGGTAAAAATGGCAAGTCTTATGGGGGTTGTGGAAGGAGAGGGGTGTTTATATGTAAAAATATGATTTTTTAAAGCATGATGTCTTTTAAAGACTGAACTAGGTGCATAAGTAGGAGGAGGCAGAGGGAAGCATGATGGCAATGGATGCCTGGAAAAAAAGAGATGTGGGAAGGTGCTAAAACAGACTATGCCAAGAAAAGAGAACAAAACTTTGATTTTTCCTTTTTCCTATAGAGCATGGTCTTCTGTTTATAACCACAAGTTATACTATAGTGTAACTACATTACAGTTAATTAGTCTTCGGGAGATTAACTTGGGTACACAAACAATATAATTTTAACACTTTTTCTGGGAAAAGGTATTCCCAGTACCAAACAATATACTTGCAAATTAAAATTCTAGAACACATTGTATTAGTACATTACAGCCTGTATTAGGGGTTTCATGTATGAAGCATGTTGGCATTTCTTCCTACTTGAAAACATTTGTCAAATAAGTATGTTTTGTATAAATAGATATCTAACTGCTTCAACATTTCCTCCTAATGCATAACTTTTAATGCAATTCTCCCCATTTAAAAAAAAAAAAACTACTGTAATATGAGGCTTATATTTACATAGGGCTTTCACATACAGTATCTCATTTGATATTAAGCAAAACATATCTGCAAAATAGCTTAAGAATTAAGATACAAGAAATGCAAAATTAACATACATATCTGCTTTCTGTATGCAAACAACAGCACAAGCAAATCTTTGCAACTCTCCTCCAGAGAGATCCTCAACATTTCGTTCCTTAAGATGGGTTAAGTCTATAAGAAAAGAACACAGAACCATTACATTTAACATAATAATGAGATGACTAACACACACATAGAAAAAAGTTTAATCTTTTTAATAGCCCTTTGTTTCAAGTATTAGTTTCACATGCTTGGAAAAGATAAATAAAAATGACTTGCATGTAGCCATACAGTTAGTGAATGGCAGGGCCAGGAATCAAACTAGGTCCTTCTTGATTCTAAGGCACTGACCTCTTTTTCATTATCATATTCCTAAGGTAAATTCAAATTTGGATTCCAATTTCTCATGTTTTGATGTATATTAAAATACATATATTTAATAGAATTAATGAGTTTTTAATTAGCATAAGTAATTCAATATTATCTACTGAAAATGTAGTATTTTCTGTAATGCTCCAAATACATAAAAAAAAAAAAAACTTACCAAGCTGCTGACACACAATAGCTTGTGTCTTTGTTTCATCTTTCCGGTCCAAAATAGAACCCACGGTGCCCTGTTGGAAATTATTAGAAATATTTACATATAAAAATCTATTAAAATGCTTTGTTAATGGTATGTGCAAAGAAACACATAAAGTTTCAGCTATGTGCAAGGTACTCTTTTGTGCTAAGGATAATAAGAAAATGGGCCATATCAAAGCTTATAATCTAGTAGAGATAAACCCTACCCCCAAAAAACTATAAGTAAAAATAGGATTAAGTGAAAAAGATGAGTATGGCATGAAAAAAGTGGGTATGTAGAGAATGAAGTGTGTGTTTGTATACAGTGTCTCCTAAAAGGTTAAACAGTTTTATGTAAAGTATATAGGGCCCTCTATTTATGAAAACAATAACTATGGGAACCAAATTGTTCCCAAATGACTGACCTTTGCAGCTTTGGGAATCTGATCCACATATTGAGGCTTGATAATTGCTTTTAGGTCATCTTCTAGAATCTTGGTGAAATAGTTTTGCAACTCAGATCCTCGAAAATAAGTCAAGATTTCTTGCCAATCTGGTGGATCCTTGAAAAGTAAGATACAAAATGATCCTCTGAACACAGTGACTCAAACTATAAAGCACAATTCTTGGGAAAGGATTTAACTAATGCAGCAGCAAATAGGTACTAAAGTCTCTTCAAAGTAAAGTGTATAGGGGTCTCACCAAAGCAGAATACTTAAAATGTTTTGTCTTTTATCTTCACAGAGTGTGATGTTATGGAAAGAACAATATATTTAAACTCAAAGGACCTAGATAACCTGCCCCTGCCTCAGTATTTCCATCTGTAAGATTGGAGTGAGTGTTAGGCTAGATAGTCTAAAGTCCCTTCCAGTTCTAGAAGTATGATCTGTAGGCACCATCTAGCTCTAAATTCTATATCCTTAAATAATGAGAGTATCGATAGGAATTGATAGGTTAATAAAACTGAAGATTTAGGCTCATGAATCTCAAGTAATCTCTGAAATACAGGTTATAACTGAGATGATCAAAAAATCATTAAGTTCATAAAATTTGAAATTAGTTTCATTCATTTTCTCGAATATTACAGACATCATGTCAAAAATAAGGTAACAAAATTATCTTAAGCATTATTGTTCAGAGAATAAATACCTACATCATATTTTCCAAGGTTTGGTTTTTGCTTTCCTGCTAAAATTTTCAATGCAGTTGATTTTCCAATACCATTGGTTCCAACTAATCCCAAAACTTCACCTGGACGAGGGATAGGCAACCTATATATGTAAATAAAAATGCTAATACTAAAAAAGCACATACTTGGTCATGAGAAAGCTATAAGCCACTACTGAATCACCTACTTTAAGGCATTTGCACCACACATCTATGTCCAGTAACAAGCAAAAAGGGAAACCTACACATAAATGCCAGCTATTATTGACAATTAGAAAACACAGCCAAGATTAATTTTTACAGTTAATTGTTAGAAATGCATCAATGACCAGCATAACTCCAAATTTTACTTATTCAACTCTTTTAGAGATCACTCTGATGCAATGTATTTTAATCCTAACATATAATATGAAAAAAAAACCACAACTTTGATATATAAAAATTATACATAGCAGGTTTATGCGACTCCCCCACCCCCATCTTTTTCTTTCTGGCTGTCATTTTACTTACAAGGAGGAAGTGCCATATCAATGAGACATTCCACCTCCTTCACCCTGCAGCAGTGGGTCCTTAGAACTGGCAGGTTGAGAAATAGCTTTTCATGAGCAAATCTATACTACCATACTCAAAATCTAAGTGCCAATCAGAAAAAAAAATATCTCATTAAGAACTGTATATACATTTTTCAGTGATTGAGTTCAATTTATGTAACATTTATTTCATAACCAATCCTCTTGAATAAATATAATCAAACACCTATACCAAAAAGGAATATACCCACACCAGTATGACTATAAGCTGCTCCAAAATTTAGTTGTCAAACTCTTTGTCTGAGATCTCCTGAATGACACACACTAAAAATAAGTGATTACAAGCTGAACAAATTCATGCAAATCAGGTTTAAAAAAAGAGATAACTACATTTAAATCAATATGTATTATTTGGAAAGCATACTATATAATCAATGAAATGATTTTTCAGAAAGTTCCATTATGGTTCTTCTACCTGGCATATAATTAACAAACCTTTCTTCCATTTCCTTCTACCCTGAGTATCTGAAAGCTACACAAATTTAATCATATGCATTTTACTTTAAGATATTTATGGTATATCAAAGAAAAATGCTAGTTTGAAATATACCTGTGAAGTTTGAAGGCATTGGCACAATATCGATGAGTTGTTTCCTTTTCTAGATTGCTAGGCAAATTGACAATTGACAAAGCGCCAAAAGGGCATTTCTGTAATTGAAAGTAAAGGATTCACTTATAAAATATACATTACCAAATTAAATACAATTTATCAATTTTAAAAATTAAAACTCCTTTAACTAGAGGTGACAAAAATTGGACTCTTTTGGACTTATCCTTGCTTGGCATCTTAAAGAAATATGTGCCCTAAGGTACTTATCCGATTTTTCCCTTAAGAGACCACCATTTTAGGAAGAGCCCCCAATTGTGCTTCGCTTCTCTCAAGCCTGGACCCTTACCTGTCCCTTTTAAAAAAATCTCTGGCTACTTACTTAATAAATGCTTGATGACTGGTTAACTTTCCTGATTGGCAATTTGTTCCTTGATACCACCATTTTAGAAAAGATCCCATGTTTCACCCATGCCTAGACTCCTTTGCATCAAATGCTTTACTCATCTGTCTCCCCTTTCTTCTTTCTAGCTCTCTTGTTGCCTTCCCACATTAGAATATAAAGCTCCCTGCAGGGAGAAACACTTAAATATTGTTTTTTGCAACCCCTCCAACCCCTCCCAGCATAGCACAGTATCCAAAACATATTAAGTGCTTAAGAAATATTTTCTTTGACTACGTATCTTTGTATCTATAATTGTTGGATGTCAGATTTTTGGGGAAATGTACAGCACTATATTTGGATCAACCATAGTACTGAAAGAATAGTTTCAGCAGTCTTAAAGTACAAAATGAAATTTGAGAAGAAAGCAAAGGGCAAACTTTTTTTAAAAGTTACTTTGGAGAATTAAGGAGCAAATCAAAAAGTACCTGGTTACAAACTTTTTACTTATTACTTAACCAAGATAAATTATATCCTCTGGTACTGAAGTAATCAGAGGATATAAATGCTGGGTCATTTTCAGTGTTATTTGAAAGATCATGGAAATGGAGAAGGTACAGTTCTAGAGAAAAGAATGGGGAAGAAAGCCCTACAAGAGGGCTCTCAAAGGTAGTAGAAGGATATTAAACAAGTTACTACAGGCTGTGCAAAGTCACATTCAAGTCACTCCTTGAAAATTAGATTGGACCTGGTAAGACAGAAGATAAATTTTCAATTTTGAAAAAGAGAGAGAAAAGAGTTTGTAAGTTATAAGCTAGTGATTTTGATTTTGGTCACTGGCAAAATTCTAGAATGCTTTATTAAAGAGATAGTTACTCAATATTTAGAACAGGAAGCAGCGATCTAAGAAAGAACCAATATGACTTTAGGAAGAATAGGATCTATCAGACTAACCTTATTTCCTTTGTGAGAGGGCTATAGAAAAACTCTGTAAATATAATTTAACTAGATTGCAGAAAAGCATTAGACAAAGCATTTCATCCTATTTTTGTGGAAAACAGGGAGATATAGATTAGAAGATAATAATGATTAAATGTATTTGAAACTGGTCGAATGGTTAGTCTTAGAGTAGTCATTAATGGCCAGATATCAACTTGGAAGGATCCAAATGAGTGCCCTAGAGATCTGTGCTGCTTAATATTTTAATCAATGCCGTGGTTAATTTTATTTAATTTGATGATTTGGATAAAGGCATAAGTTTGTGTGAAATTTGAAGATGTCACAAAATTGAGATGAATAGTCAATACATTGGATAAAGAGTTAGAATCCAAAAAGATATTGACAGGTTAGAATTGGGTTGAATCTAAGATGCAATTTAATAGATATAAATGTAAAATCTTATATTTGGGTTTAAAAAGAAATTCACAAAAGTTCACAAAAGATTAGGGAAGGCATGAATGGTTAGTAGTTTTTGTGAAAAAAAAAATCTGAGAGATTTAGTGGCTTGCAAGCTTAATGAGTCAACAGTGCAACATGGCAGCCAAAAAATATATAAATAATATTGAACTTTATTAACAGTCAAGTTTCTAGGAATAAGAAGTCACTAGTCAGGACACATCTGCTTTATTCAATTTTGGGTCCCATAGTTTATGATGGGCATTACTAAACAGAAGAGTGTCCAAAAGAGGACAAGGAGAATAATGAGATGATGGCTTTGAGCCCTTGCCATCTGAGGTTCAGTCAAAAAACTGGAGAGGCCAAGTATGAAGAAGATCTAGGACATGATAGCTACTTTTCAAATATCTGAAGGCCTGTCAAAAGGAAGAGGAATTAGTCTTGTTCCAATTGACTTGAAGACTGTGACAAGAAGCAAGAGGCATACGTTATTGGAGAAATTGATTTAGGTTTGATGTCAGGAAAAAGTTCTCAACAATTAGAGCTAACCAAAAAAGTGGAATCTACCACCTAAGGAGGTAGTACATTCTTTCTGAATGATGTTCTGGAAGCAGAATTGAGATGACAACTTCTGGGGTGTACTATTGTAGGGATTCCTTTTTGGATGACAAAAAGATAGTCTCTTTCAATTCCCAAGTTCTACAATTCTTACTCAAGTTATTACTTTTACAATAAATTATAAAGATAAATGACAACTCATCTTTTCAAGTTGCATTATTGGGCCAGTGCTATGATATTTAGGCTGTTTTATCTAACTATAAACATCCCATGAATCAGATTCTAATGAAAAATATAGTTGTAGTAGATAATTTGGAGCCCACTTCATTGCTCTGATACCTGAAATCGAACAGGTATTTTTAATCATCAGAGTATGAAAACAAATGCAATTTTTATCAAACTCAAAAGTTTAAAAATTATGAGAACTAATAATCATTTGATAGCTATTGGTATAAAGTTCTATTCCTAGATTTTATATTAAGATGATAACAAATGTTTAGTATGAACTTCTTATTTCCTCAGGGTTGGGAGCTTTCTCTTCCAATGTAGATCAAAGACAATTTTGCAACTTTTAAGTTTCAGAGAACTGCCTTGGGCTCTAAGAGCTTAAGTGCCTTCCTCAGGGTTGTGGAACCTTGATCAAAGATAGGACTAGAACCATATCTTTTGCTGATTTATCCCATAGGGCATGTCACATAACAAACATTTCAATTTATAGAAAAAACATTTTTGGGTCTAGCTCTTTAATTCATTCCACAATGCCCTTCCTTTTTAAATAAATGAATTCATTCCTTTCACATTCTTATGACTATTAGCTGTGTTTTCCTCTCCATTGTATAATGTTTCTTTTCTTCAGTCCTAATCCCCCTAATCCCCTTTTTGATGAAAAAAAAAAGAAGGAAAAAGGGATCAGCACTAATAATCTATAAATGGAATGACATTCCTTTGACTTTTCTTTCCTCAAGGAGTCTAGATGCAGATACACATATCATTATATCTTTTCTCCCCTTTTAGGACCATCTAGTGTTGGCTTTACTTTAGATGCTTTCCTTTCCAGTTCTTCTGACTCACTTAGCCCCCTTTTTTTCCTCTTCCCTGCTGCATTTAATGCATTCCTAAAATAATTTTTTGAGTATTGTTAAATATTACTTTGTTCACTTTAGATAAGATTGGGGTTCATAAAATGCTCACTTCTTTACCTACCTCGTGTTAGTGTGTCTTTCTTCTACTATGCCCCAAAGATGAGTATTTCAAATTACAGAATTTTCATTCCATTCTTTCTTGTCCCAATACCAAAATACTATAGCCTAAATGCTAAAGGCTACAAATTTTTAAAAAATTTCAAATTCCATTAAGGATAAAAACATTAAATTAATGCGTATTAAGAGTTTATAATCATTAAATATGCCATTTGTATGAGGAAACAAGAGTATTACAGTCATCTTGGCAGTCAGAGAATTTACACAGAAAAACAAAACAAAACACTGTGCACTTTGATAAGAACTTTCTTAATCCTTTCCAAATACATACCTAAGGCTCTAAAGTCATACTATACACATTCAGTTGTTTCCAGTGAGGTTTTTAAAAACAAAGTGATGTTTTCAGGTACATTGTATAATTGTTAAGGCATATTTAGGACAATGTAAAATGAAGGTTATTCATCTGAAGAATTAGTAGGTATGTTAGTGGTCATTTTAAAAACGAGACATATAAAGTTCTAAATAAAACCATCAATGTTGAACTTTACATATTTATTTCTAGTATATTTGCAGAACATCACTCTTGGAGCAAAAATTGTGTAATATTCAAGGGTTTAAAAAAACACCCCCAAAATAAATTAATAAGTTGTACCATTAATTCCAGTAAGAAGGCTAAGTGGATTTTTTGCTGTTCAAAAATACACTAAAAAAATAAAATCTACCAGCATTCAAATTTTCATAGTTCAAATGTATATTTGCAATCAAACCAGAATTGGAACATGGCCAAAAATTAGATATCTCCCAAAGGAAAGAGATTCCTTTTCTCCACACTCCCCTCCCCTATCCCAAGATTAATAAAATTGAGAACATGTGTAAACCAATTAAGGTTTATTATACCTTTTATTATAATTGTTATATATATAACTAATTATAACAGAAACTATTCCATTGATAAGTATCCATGTTTGTATGTATATGTATAAGGATAACATCCAATAGCAAGTTTTTCCTTTATGTAACAATCATAGAGAATACATTTCACACATAATTATAATACATAAAATATAATTATACTATACGATGTGATTATTATATAAGAAAAGAAACCTCTATTATTAGATTTAGATATTATCCTTTTTATTTTACCTCATAAAAAGTGATGTTACTCACAAGCTTTTACTTATTTTTGATTCTGAAGTTGTCATTGTAATAACAGCAAAGAGGAAATTACTTACCTTAATACAAATACCACAACCAATGCAAAGTGTTTCAGAAATCCATGCTATTTTACTCTGTGGTGTGACCTCTATGCACAGTTTTCCTGGTAAAGAACAAGGTTCAAAATATTTTAACTAGTATAATTGTGATTGTACTTATTCTAAATTTGAGTCAATGATACTAATTTAGATCTTAACTTTATAATTTTGGGTATAATAGGCTGGCACGAAACTCAGACACTGATTTGTCAAATGCAAGATTTACAACAATCAAGTTTCCAATGCATATTTCTAGCCTTTTCCCCTCCCCATCCAATAACACTGAGAACTCTGTCCTAGTTAAACTATCTGTTAATTGTTTCCTATTTTATCTGATCCTTTTTACCTCTGTTCAGACCCCTAAAATTGTACCTGTTGAAATCATTTTTTGTTTTTTTTTTTGAAATTATTTTTAACATAAAATCCCCCTCAATTATCACTTTCTCCTAAATAAATCTTTCCTGATTCTACCCCAGTTAAAAGCGATCCCTTTTCCAACCTAACCTCTAATTTTTCTTTTTTTGTTTTTTCATAATATTAATTTCTGATTTTTTATTTACATATACATCATAGTATCTGAGAGTTGAAAGGGACCAACTCAGACATTTTATCCTTGTATTAAGCTGTAAGCTTTTGATAGCCAGGGAGCATGTATTTTCCCCCCTTTATACTTCCAATGCCTAACCTAGTGCATTGAATATAGTCTGTACTTAAAGTTTATTAAATTCTATGGGTACAATATATGTTGTGAATCTGCCTTGGAAATACCCAAACTTGAAAGAATCTTCCTAATAAATAGGTTATTCAAAATGTAAGATGAAAAACAGACAGGTAATAGTTTTTGCAAAAGTCTAGTTGGTATTTCAACCAGAAACAAACCTAGCATTTACCCTATCTCTCCTCTACCAATAATAAAATCAAAACTAATCTGTGAAGCAAAACCATACTTAGAAGTCTTGATCTTAAAGACAGGATGAAATTTCACAGCATATTACAAGAATTGCAGAAATGGTATTTGAATGTTTGCTTGGAAGTATTTGTTGCACAATAAAACCTGAATCTGTATTGAATTCTAAAATGTGGATTTTTCATTAAGCCTGAAAAAGGTTTTCTTCATTATTAATCTGAATTCTCAAGTTTACTTAACCTTTTCAATGAAAACCAATTTTCTCTCACAAAATTAGAAGAAAAATTGACATGGACATTCCCTTATGTGAAAAAAAAAAGTAGACTACGTACTCAAAATTTTTCCAAAATTATTAAGCCAAGTAATTTTATTTAAGCTCTTTCTTTTATATTGAAACAATCTACAGAATAACTTACCCATTCGCACTACTGGACAGCTCTTTTTGCACTCTTGTCGGCATTTCTTTGGCTTACATTTGTCATGGTTGACAATAGCAATTCTTGTTAATTTGTCTGCCATATTTCTCAATGCAGGCTTACAATATAGCAAGAAAGATGACTTTGTATGCAAGAGAAGGTGGAACCCAGGTCTTGATCACAAAAAGGAAAAAAAATGATTAAAATTAATCATGACAAGCTATTTATTCATTAGAATGTTAACATTAAGTATTAACATTAATCTGATCATATCAAAAGGTTTGAGTAGGTCATAGGGTCACTGAAGAAAAATACAATGATATATACACAATTAACAAAAGGGAATAAATAACAAATGACTTTTCATTAACTTCAAATTACCCAGTGCCACTGAACTGGATTAAAATGAAAATGGAAAATGCTTAACAAAAATATATGAAAATGCAATATACCAGATAATATTGTCAACTTGGAATTTAGAAGTCACCAGTTTATTTATAGTTTGGAGGTAAAAACCCCAGGTTTTGACCTTGTCATAGGAGTTTTCTCCCTGAGGGAAGGTCCTACTTTACTGGTCTCAGGCTAACAATAGACAATCCACTTCAGGGGGGAGCTAAGCCCAAGCCAAAGTTGGCTGGGTAAGCAGTGCATCAGTCTGGCAAGCTTAAGGTCCCCAGTTTGATCCTTGGAAGGAGGGTGTGATATACTGGGAAAAGGGTTCTGGAGACTCACTCCACTTCAGTTTGGGCTTAGCTCCCACCTGAAGCCTGAGAACAGTGAAGTAGGACCTTCCCTCAGGGAGAAAACTCCTATGACAAGGTCAAAATCTGGGGTTTCTACCTCCAAACTAAATAAACTGGGGACTTCTGGATTCCACATTGACAATATCAATCTGTCTTACATAGTTTTCTCCCCTCAATGTGAAAGCCACACTAGCTGTTTGCTACTCCTCACATTTAACAGTGCATTTATTGTTTCTGTGCCTTCCAAATCCCCCTCCCCAAATGAATGGAATACTTTGCCTTCAAGATAGCTCAAATCTCACTGAGTGCAGAAGACCTTTCCCTGTCTGTCCCCATTGCTGGTACTTTCCCTCTAAAATTACCTTCCAAATATTCTGTATATTTCTTGCTGTATCCATAGTTAATTTCATGTTGTCCTCCCCATTTGAATATGATCATCTTGATGGTTGGAATGATTTTGTATTCCCAACACAAGCACCATTGCTGGCACAAAGTTAAGTGCTAAATTAAATGCTTGGTGATTGTTTCCTTCATAAATATCCAATAGAATCTAAATTTCTGAGAGTTGGGATGTCTGATTTATGCCTTGTATATAGTTGATGATAAATGTTAGTTAAAGTCCGATACCTGTGATCCTTTAAATTTCCTTAAGTTTCTGGTAACTGTTGCAATGAATAATTTGTTTAAGCCTTATAAATGCCAGAGGCTGAGGAAATAAATTCTCTTCAGCGAATTTTTATTTTCTATGACATAATAAAGGGCTGAAAGTTATTCAGAGAATAATACAATCACAGAAATTAAATTTATAACAAGAATATTTAAGTGTTATTTTACCTGGATGAAATGCTGTACCAAGCCTAATCCATAAAACCAATGACATTTGATTAGCTTAAAGTTTTTCCTACTAATTGTATTGCAAACAAACCTACACTAAACATATAATGTGTGCTAATAGATTCTCGTTCCAAGAAATGGTAATATTATGAAACTACTTGATCATCTGAATCATATGCCTATGTTTCAGGCTTAATAAAATGGTGCAAAAATAAAAAATTCTAGCTATAAAACTCACAAGTTTTACTACAGAAATAGAATTTGGAGGTGGTGAGAGGTATGAAAACAGCCCAAGTGAATGAAAAATGATTTATATACTAAAATAATAAATATGTACCAATCTCTAGACTAACAAGCAATTTTTAAAAACTGTATTATTTTAAATATGACAATTTTATTGTGGGAACATTATCAACTCATTTTTCTAAGCCTTTTGTGACCAAAGTTATTCTTACTTTCCTTTTCCATATGGAAAGCATGCCTATGTCACTGTCCAGCAAAAGAAAAACATTATTAAATATTTGCTATATGCCAGAACTTATTTTAGAAGCTTGGGACAGAAATAGAAAAATGACAGTCCCTGTCTTCAAGGAGTTTATATTTTATATGACTTGATGGATGCAAGACATTCACATATATTAATATAGAATATACACAAAATGCTCCTGTAATCTGAAGAGGGAATCTCACAAATGGAGGAATTAGTTAAAAACAAACACCGCGCCCCCACCCAAAATCCTCTTTAAGTAGGTAGCACTAGAATTGAGGTTTGAAGTAAATCAGGGGTTCTAAGAGGTAGAATAGAAAAGGGAAGGTATTACAATCATGGAGGGTCAGCTGTGCAAAGGCATGTGGGTAGGTGATGGAATAAAACATCAGGGAGGCACAGCAAGTGTTAGTTTAGTTAGAATTGAGAGTGGAAGTGGTGGAAGATAGGCTAAAGCCAAACTATAAAGGGCTTTTTATGTAATAAAGGAATGTATGATTTGGGCAACTGCAGAAATGGAATGAAATCTAAACTATGGATAAAGTGAGCAGAGGAAAAGCGAAGTAAAATCATTCTAATCTCACTCCCACATATGAAAAGGAACATGAAAATGCAGACAAGTGGAAGCTGGGCACAAAGACACACTAGCACCCAAGGATAGGGGAAAAAAAGTTTCCTTTTCGTTTTTTTTAAACCCTTACCTTCCGTCTTAGAATTAATACTGTGTATTAGTTTCAAGGCAGAAGAGTGGTAAGGGCTAGGCAATGGGGGTTAAATGACTTGCCCAGGGTCACACAGCTAGGAAGTGTCTTGAGGCCAGATTTGAACCTAGGATCTCCTGTCTTCTGACTCTCAATCCACTGGGCTATCCAGCTGCCCCCAAAAGTTTTCTCAAAACAAAACACCTCTGAAATAATAACTTCTGGCATTTATATTGGCTTTGCTTTACAAAATGCTTTTACATAAGTTCTATCATAAAATTTATGAGCATAGCTTCAGAGCTGAAAGGGACTTCAAAAGCCATCTAGTCCATTACACTTATTTATAGCATAAATGTTTACAGTAAGAAGCAATATTAAATGAAAAGCTCCCAAGTTACTCAGGTAGTGACAGAGGTGGGTTCTGAACCCAAGGCTTGATGTCAAATCCAGCAGCCTTTTTGCTGTATGAACACTTCAGTGAATAGAGAAGGTTGGCATTATTAATTTCATTTTAGGAGATGCGAAAACTGAACTTCAGATAGGGGAAATGACTTGTTTGATATCACAGAGATAAAAAAAAAGTGAAGAGTATGGATTTAAAGGTAAATATGTCTGGCTTGAAATCCAGTTCTGACATCAAGTATCATGGAAAATGCAACAAAATTGCTACATCACAGGAATTAGTACTCTGGTGTCTATACATACTTAATAAAATCACAAGAAAACTTACACATCTTTAATTGTAGCTAGTTATTACTCCTATAAAAATATATAACAAGGTGGGAGTGGTGTACAACTGATTTCAAAGGGCAAACTTGAGGCATTTATAATGCCTTGCCCATTTTGGGAGATGGGGTAGGATAAAGAGGTAGGAAACTCAGCCCTGTGATTTCACAGATGTAGCTGCCAGTGTGGAAATACCCTCTGCTGAGGTAGACTGGCAACTCTGTAACTTACAGAGTTGCAAAGTAAATTACTATAAAATGTTGTTTCTTGAGAGTAGGGTTTCATTTTTGTTTCTGTATCCTTGGCATATAGTAGCCACTAAACAAATGCTTGATTATATTTTTAAGAGACCTGTTTAAATTCATAATATAAAAGAGACAGTGTCAAACAGTTGCTTTGTAGAGGCAGGACTCCTCACTCCAAATCCCATGTTCTATCCACTAAACCTGGCTGCCACTGGAGCTGCATATAGCAGAGTAAAATAAATGGTTATTGAATTTTAATAAAGAATGAAAAAAAATTTTTTTTAGAAAATGTCTTTCCCTTAAATTTTGTAGTAATTTAAAAAATCAGCTTTAAATGTTTTATTTTGTGTTAGTGGTGGAGAAAAGCCTTTCAGTCTAAATGAAACTGAAGATAATGACCAACCCTTGTTAACATTTGACTGCATGGTTGATGGAAAGTGGTGGTTATCTCACAACATACAGGCTCTCACTGGGCAAGTGGCTACAACCAAAAAACTATGATTGTGATTGCCTGGCTTAGGTGGATTTTAAAAAACCAACATCTTGACCAAAGTCTCATGGCTTTTAAACATGGTCCCAGAACATGATTAAACTAAATTCAAGTAACTAATCTAATTACTGGCTTTTTAAAAAATACCCCTTACCTTCTATCTTAGAAGCAACATTAAACATTGATTCCAAGGCAGAAGAGCAGCCAGGGTTAGGCAATGGGGCTTAAATGACTTGCCCAGGGCCACCCAACTAGAAGTATCTGAGGCAAGATTTGAACCCAGGACTTTTCATCTCCAGGTCTGGCTTTCTATCCACTGAGCCACCAGGCTGTCCCTAATCCTATTGCTACTAATGGTTCTACCATTCTTCCTATTCACCCAGGCTCAAAACCTACGTGTTACTTTTGACTCCTCAATCTCTCATCTCCATATCCTATCTCAGGTCAAGTCCTATTGTTTCTACCCTCATATCTCCCCTTTTCTTCTCTGACACTGCCACCATCTAGGTGCAGGTCCTTGACACCTCATACCTGGACATTGCAATAACCTGCTGGTGGTTCTCCCTGCCTGACATCTCTCCCTATTTCAATCCATCATTCTTCACTCAGCAATCAAATTGAGCTTCCTAAAGTACAATTCTGACCATGTCACAGCCCTTATTCCATAAGCCTGTAGCTTTTATTACCTCCAGGATCAAACACAAAATCTGTCTTTTAAAACTTCATAATCTGACCCCTTCCTACCTTTCCAGTCTAATGAAACTTCATTCCCCTCATATGCTACATGATCTTGGATTGGCCCCCTGTGCTGTTCTTTGGACAAAACACTCTATCTGCCAATTCTAGCCATTTTCACTGTTTTCCACACCTGGAATTCTCTCCCTTTTCATCTCCTCTACTAGACGGTGAGGAGAGGAATTGTTTTCTAATTCCTTTGTACCCCAGTCCTAACCACGGCGCCCCGACCCACAGCGCCCCGACCCATCTACTTGACAATAGAAGACTGGGGGAAGTGAATGGATAGGGTGTGGGAGAGGAAGGAAGACTGGGTTACATAGCTGTCTTTAATCATTCGAATGACAGACCTCTGGATAGGGAATTAGCATTTGCTCTGCTCTACCCCTAAGAGCAAAACTAGGAGCAAGTCAGAGGAAGGAAAGGGGAGGTGGGGGAAGAGGGGGTTAGTAAAAGAGGCAGATTAGGCTTAACATAAGGAATAACTTCCTTCACAATTAAGAACTACTCAAAAGTGGAATAGGGAGTCTCAGGAGAGGGAGAAAGGGAATGGGTCGTCTTCTTCCTCCCTCAATGACAAGCTTGGATATATACTTGTCAGATATGAAATCGAGGGGACTCCGAAGCCCCTTCTGAAATTCTGCACTCCTGAGAAACTGCAGATGTGCTAAGGATGGGGAAACAAGCAACTCTGATAAGCTGCATTGGGAGAAAAGCCCTTTCTCTATCCAGGCAGTCACTTTTGTACAGAAGGCTGCTGGCAGGGAGAGGGGGAAGGGGAGAAAGGGGGAAGGTGATGGTGGTGGTGCAGTGACTCATCTCTGGGACACCAAAGCGCCGGCTGACTTGGGGAGGCCTCTGCTTTTCTAACATTTCCGAGGGAGGGGAGGGAGTGGTCCTGGATGCTCGGACAATTTTATTCGGGATTGGAAAAGGCTTCCCAGCGCGATTCTTTTTAGAGCAGGGATAAGGGGTGCTTTAGGTGACATAGCGGGGATTCGAACCCGCGGCCCTAGGGCTGCGAGAAGGCTAGGGCCAGCCGCGCGAGTCCAGCAGCGCCCCAATCCCAAGTCCCCCAGTCTCGTGCCGCGGCGGTTCCGGCTGCGAGCCCTCCCGGCACGAGACGACATCGCCCCAGCCTCCCGGCCTACCCCTCGGACCCGCTCTTGCTCCCTCCCTCCGGACAGCGTCTTTTCCCGTCTTCGCTCAGCTCCGGATACGGCAGTGGCCCCGCATCCCGGCTGCCCACCCTACCTGGAGGAAAACGACCGCCCAGGGTGCGTAGAGGGCGGTGGCAGCGACGACCTAGGCTCCGGCCTCAGCCTGTGGGCCGCACAACGTGTTCCTGCGGCCACCGGCCAAAATGGCGGTGCCCAGCCGCCGCCTCGCGCTCACCGTAGAGACCGGAGTGCGCACGCGCAAAGAAGTCCCCGGCAGACTGGCAAGCGGATCCCCGCCTGCGAGGAAAGAGGAAGGCTTAGGTGGACAAGAGAAGCGGTCGACGTCATCGGAGTGCGCCGCGAAGTGACGTAAGAGGGCGGTGCCGGGGCTGTTGGGAGCCCGCGGAGGTCTGAAGAGAGGACCGGAGAGGAGAGAAATCAGTCGAGCTCTCCTGGGCTGGGGCTCCTGCTTGCCCCTCTCCAGCCTGGAGAACCGTAAGTTTGCGGCGACCGGGAGGAACGCAGCCTGGCTACTCTCCCCACTCGGCCCCCAGATCTCCTCCTCTTATTGCTTGGGAACTCGGCAGCCGCCCTGACCGACCCTGTGCCTCAGTATTCCCCTAGCTCTGTGGTCCTCACCTATTATTGGTGTGGGACTGAGACCTTTCCGAGAAAGAACGGAATGGGATACTGTTTAGGTTCCACTTCTGACACTAACTGGGTGGTTATTGGCATCACTTAACCTCACCTTATCTTGATTGCCTTGGCTATAAAATGGGAATAAATCTAGCCTACCCCATATGGCTGTAAGGGGATCAAACAAGATTAATGTATGTAAAGTGAGTTGCACATCCTAAAGCCACATGGAAATGTGAACTATTTTTATTATTAATAGTAATACTGGTTTCCTTTAAGCCTACTAGTACTCAATAATTAGCAATTGAGAAGAATTTTATCCCATAGAAGAGATGCACTTTCCTTGTTTGTGAAATAGTTAAAATAATCCTAGTGAGATGACACACAGAATCAAAAACTGAAGTTCTTGCTATCCTATATTTGCTGGTTGATTGATCCTGATACTATGGAAAGATCCTGAGTTGGAGCATGTTGTGGCTTCTGGGTTTGAATCCTGATTGGGCTACTTGGCACCTTGCTTCTCTGTGTTGGTAGGTGACATCTCTTGCAGTTTAGATCTGAATCACTCCTCTACCCCCAATTTCTCAGGAGTCTGGAAATTTGCCTGTGAGTAAATGGGATTGAGCGGGGTAGCTGTTGTTATTTGTTGTGTTTATCTTGAGCAGTGTGGCAGTGGTGTGAAGCTCAAATAGAAATGAGTACAAATAGAAATGAAGCCAGCCTCATATTGACTTGAAAACTACAAATTGATATTATTTATATTTTATTGTACTTTAATTTATTTTTTTAAAACATTTTCCAGTTACATTTTAATATAGTTCAGTGGCACTGAGTAGTTTGCAAAGACAAGTTTATTGTAGAGAAACATTTTGGCCTGGATACTATTTTGTATTTATGTTAGAAGGATTTTAACACACACACACACACACACACACACACACACACACACACACACACACACACATATTTAAAATTCCAAATAGTTCTCTAGAATGATCAGATCAGTCCATCATTCTACCTCAGTACATTAGTATACTGATTGTTTCACTTCCCATCCAACAGTGATCAATCTGAAGGATGCAAAGTGATATCTCAGTTTTAATTTGCATTTCTCTAATTTTTGGTGATTTTGAGTATTTTTTCATATGACTAGTGGTAACCTTGATTTCTTCTTCTAAAAACTGCCTGTTCCTATCCTTTGACCATTTATTAATTGAAGAATGACTTATTTTTAAGATTGACTCAATGCTCCATACATTTGAGAAACAGTCTTTTATAAGTAAAGCTTGCTGTAAATTAGTTCCTTCTAGCCTCCAGTTTCTAATTTTGGATGCATTGGTTTTGTTTGTGCAAAAACTTTTAATTTAATATAACTAAAGTTATCCATTGATTCTCTAGGTTTTGTTATGAACACTTTTCTTGTCCATGGATTGACAGGGAATTTTTTTCTATTTTCTCTTAATTTGCTCACGATACCACCTTTTGCACCTAAATCATATATCCTCTTTGCCCTTATATACAGTGGAAAATGTTGGTCCATGCCTAGTTTCTCTGAGACTGCTTTCCAATTTTCCTAGCAGTTTCTGTCAAATAGTGAGTTTTTGCCCCAAATGCTGGGATCTTTGGGTTTATCAAACAAAGTTTGAGTGGTCATAACCACCCTCTATCTTATTCAAAATCAGATTGTTTTGATGATTATGACTTTCTAGTATATTTTGAGATCTCACATAACTAGATGCCTTCCTTTATTTTTTCATTGATTCATTTGAAATTCTTAACCTTTTGTTTCTTCAGATGAATTGGTATTTTTTCCCCTGGTTCTATAAAATGATTCTTTGGTAGTTTGATTGGCATGGCATTGAATAAGTAATTTATATAGAATAATAATTTTATATTAACTCAGCCTACCTATGAGCAAGTTATAGTTCTCTAGTTTATTAGATCTGTCTTTATTTGTGTGTGAAGAGTGTTTTGCAGTTATGTTCTAGTTAGCAGAATATTTATTCTGCATTAACCTAAATTTTCATTTCCCTAAGTATTTGATACTATCTAAGGTAATTTTAAATGGAAGTTCTTGTTCTAGCTATCTCTTCCTGTTGGTTTTTTTTTTTTAAGAAATATAGATATAGAGGTAGCAGCAGGGTGGCTCAGTGGTTTAAGAGCCAGGCATAGAGACCAGAGGTCCTAGGTTCAAATCTGGCCTCAGACACTTCCTAAATATGTGATCCTGGGCAAGTCACTTAACCTCCATTGCTTAGCCTTTACCCCTCTTTTGCCATGCAATCAATACAAAGTATTGATTCTAAGATGGTAGGTAAGGGTTTTAAAAAATATGTAAACCTTAAAATTTCTTAGACTTATAAATGTTGGAAATTTCACCATTGGGAAATTTCATACTTGGAAAATTTCTTACTGATAGTGTATTGGAATGTGAACCCCATTGGCATGGGAGGTTCCTTCTCCTCCCTTCTTAAGATTACTTTAGGACAGAAACCTTTTGCTGAACAATGGAAAGGGCTTTGACCTATGCTTAAGCACAGAACAGGAATTTCTTTGAGTCATGATTGATTTTAGAATTGATACAATAGAGATACTTGGAATGACAGAATCAGGTCTTGGAAAATACAATTTCCACCCCACTCAGTCCTAACAGGATTTAGGAAGGGCTGCAGCATAGATCAAAATTTAATTATTTGAGAATATGACCTCCAACAGACATGTGCAAAGCCACAGACCTCTGGGCGGTCCTGGGTTAAGCTAGAGCCACCATTGGCACAGGGAAATTGATGGACAGTGATTGGTAGATGTGAGAACTGAGGGGAGGGAACTTGGATGGTTTCCTTAAAGATAGAGGGGTCTGAGGACTGAGGGGGTGGTTGGAGAGTTTTGGCTCTGAGTGCTTGGAGAGGTGCTCTGAGAAGCTTGCTCTGAAGGAAGCTGAAGGTGGGGGCCTCTGAGACTGTTTCTCCATTTTGGTCACGTGAGTAATAGGGACTGATCTTTTCTTTGCCCCAGCTATCTAAGGGCTTGGGCCCTTTGGCCCAGCCTAAACAGAAGGGGTATTTAAGCCCTATTCCCTTCTCTCCCCTTTCTCTCTCCCTCTCTCTCTCTATCTCTAATTCCTTTCTTCCTCCTGTCTGTAATTAAACTCTATAAAAGGTTGACGGCTGACTTGAGTTTTCATTTAGGAATTACATAGCTGAATTCCTTGGCGACCTTAAATTAATATATATATCAGTCTTTTAAAAGTGATTTCCTTGTCACAAATAGAAATATATATATATATATATATATATATATATATATATATATATATATATATATAGAGAGAGAGAGAGAGAGAGAGAGAGAGAGAAAGAGAGATGTTGATCATTTATTTTATATTTTGCAACTTTGCAAAAGTTGTAAATTGTTTGATTTAGATTTTTAGTTAATTCTTTTGAGATTTTCTAAATATATCATTATATCCTTTGCAAAAGGTGACAGTTTTTTCTTTATTTATTCTTAATCTTTCAGATTTTCTCCTTGCATTATTGCTATAGCTAGCATTTCTAGAATGATACTAAATAATAATGGTGATAATGGACATCCTTGCTTCACCCTTTGATCTAACTAGAAAAGCTTCTAGTTTATCCTCATTACAAATGATTGCTTTTGGTTTTAGATAGATACTAATTATCTTTTAAAAAAAGCTTTTCCATTCCTTTTTTTTTCCAGTGTTTTTAACAGGAATGAGTACTGTATTTTGTAAAAAAAAAAAAAAAATTTCTGTATCTGTTGATATGATTATATAATTTATGTTGTTTTTATTACTGTTATGGTGATAGTTTTCCTGATATTTAACCAGATTTACACTCCTGGCATGAATCCAACCTCATTATAGTGTGTGATCTCTGTAATAGATTGCTCTAATTACTTTGCTGTTTTATTTTAAAATTTTATATTAATATTCATTAGGGAAATGTGTTTATAGTCTTTTTCTCTGTTTTCACTCAGTCAAATTTAGTATCAGAACCATATTTGCATCATAGACAGAATTTTGTA
The DNA here is from genome assembly GCF_027887165.1 of Monodelphis domestica. Lineage (NCBI taxonomy): Eukaryota > Metazoa > Chordata > Mammalia > Didelphimorphia > Didelphidae > Monodelphis > Monodelphis domestica. Next base: position 178,620,999 of record NC_077232.1, on the reverse strand, counting down.
GGGCTCCTTTAATTTTTCAAATCATTTATATAATATTGGAATTAGTTGTTCTTTAAATATTTGGTGGAATTTGCTTGTAAATTAATCTAGTCCTTTTTTAATGTGGAGAATTTATTTATGACTTTTCAGTTTCTTTTTTAAGATATAATTATTTAAATATTTTATTTTCTCTTCTGTTAATCTGGCCAATTTATATTTTTGTAAATCTTCATCTACTTCATTTAGATGGTTGGTATTATTGGCATATAATTGGACAAAGTAGCTTTTCATAATTACTTAATTTCATCTTAATTTGGTAGCAAATTAAACATTTTAATTTTAATACTGGTCATTTGATTTTCCTGATTTTGAAAAATTAAATTAGCCACGATTAAAAAATAAAATTCCCCTAAAACCAGCTCCTCCTTTTATGTCTAAGTTTGATTTCTTTTTTTTTTTAAGTTTCAGATTTATTAATCTCTTCATTGATTTTCAGGATTTCTGATTTGGTATTGGAGATTTTAAATTTGTTCTTTTTTTTAGTTAAATACCAAATTTATTGATCTGCTTTTTCCTTCTTTTATTGATGTAAGCATTTAGAGATACAAATGTATTAATTATATATAAATATAAATTAGAGATATAAAAATATAAATTTCCAAAGGTCTGTCTTTTTTTAACTTTCCTAAATTTATATTTATCTCCTCAACTCCTTTTTTATGATTAGATTTCTTGAGATCTGAGAGGGAATAATCAAGGTTCTCCTTATTCCCATTATAGTTTTATCGTCTATTTCCTCCTATAATTCTTTATTTCGAGAATTTGGATACTGTTTGATTGATACACACATGTATCTTATATTCAGTATTGCTATTACTTTATAATCTATTGTAACTTTTAGCACAATTTGCTTTTGCTTTGTCTAAGGTCATGATCGCTAGCCCTACTTTTTTTTTCCTTCAGCTTTCCTGAAGCATAATAGATTCTACTCCATCCTCTTATTTTACCTATTTATGTTATCTGTTTTGTGTTTCTTGTAAGCAATATATTGTTGGATTCTGATTTTTAATCCATTCTGCTATCCTTTTCCATTTTATGGGTGGGTTTACCCTATTTACATTCATAGCTAGGATTGCTAATGCTTCTTTCCTGTTTTCATCCCTTTTATAAAATTCTTTCCCTTCCTCAAAATGTGTTTAGTTTTTGATCACCATCTCTATTAATCTGCCTTCCTTCTTATCATTTCTTTGTCTTAATCCTTTCTCCTTCTTCCCTGTTGGGTAATATAAATTTTGATACCCATTTCTATATGTGTATATTTTTCCCTGTTTGAGCCAGTTTATATAAGTGAGGACCAAGTGTTTCCCACTTCTTTCCCTGCCACTGTAAAAATACCCCCCCCCCCCTTTCTTCTATTCCTTCTTCCAGTGAATCCCTCTTTCTTACCCTTTCATTCTCTTTTTGAGATCATCTCGTCATAATAGATTTGTCCCTATGCCCTCTGTCTAAGGATACTCTTTCCAATAATTTGTTCTTAGGAGTTAACATGTATCATTTTCCTATATGAGAATGTAAACAGTTTAACCTTATAATTTCTTATTCATGTTTAACTTTTATGTTTCTTTTGAGTCTTATGGTTGAATGTCATATTTTCTATTCACCTCTGTTCTTTTTGTTAGGAATGTTTGAAAGACCTCTGTTTCATTGAATACCCATTTTTTCTCCTGAAGGATTATGCTCACTTTTGCTGGTAAGCTATTCTTGGTTGAGGTCCTGAGTCCTTTGCCTTCTGTAATATCATATTCTATGCCTTCTGATCCTTTACTGTAGAAGTTGCTAAATCTTGGGTTACCCTTCCTGTGGCTCCATGCTATTTGAATTGGTTTTTTTTTTTGGCTGCTTGCAATATTTTCTTCTTGACTTGGAAGTTCTGGAATGTTGGCTATAATATTTCTGGGAGTTATCGCTTTGGGATCTGTTACAGACAAAAGAGTGGTTGCCATAAATTGTGACCGCGAAAATATGGTTTTGACCGTGAAAATATGGTTTCATGACTGTGAATTGCCAAACTGTAAAGATAATTTTTAGTGTCTTGGTTTTATATTAAAATAAAGTGGTCGCCATGGGAAAATTCCCAAAATATGAAATACCCAAGTCAGCTGGGTCTTATGGAGATTTTAATTAATACAAATAAAGGAATTAAGAAAAAGGAGAGAGAATAAGAGAAATATAGTATGAAGGGCCTAGGCCAAAATGGCCTAGGCCTGAGCCTTAAGAGAGAGACTAAGTCAGTAATCGCTCACCACAAGATCCTTCCAAGCAAAACTCTAGTGTTCAGAGAACCCCCAGCTGCCTTCTCTGACTCCTGACCTCCAATTCAGCTCCAAAGCTGAATTAACATTCAGAGGCCTTCTGACCTCCTTTTAAAGAGAATTTTCTCCTATGTCACCTCCCCTAAGTTTTCACATCTACCAATCACAGTAGACGCTTTCCAAAGGACTGACCATTCTTAATTCACATCTTGTTATCACCTTCTCTGGGTAGACTAAAACCTCACACCTCTTGCTAAGCTTGCTTGACCTTTTAGTGATTAATTTGACCTTCATAGGTACTTAGCACCTTTTTGTATTAGATCTAAAAATAGACCTAGCTTAAGGGTTCTTGCTTCACTTTAAGTATGGGTTGAGTACTTTTCATTGCTCAGTAAGGAGTTTACAACTTTATCTTCCCCTAAAGTATGCCTAAGCATGAGTGGAGTAATGTTACAAGTCCCCACATTCCTGATCAAGTACCTTCATTGTTTAAAATGGGTTTAGCTTAATCAAATCTTCTGAAGTAGAGTCTGAGAATTTTTGAGATTCACAAGTCTGAGAAATTTTAAGATTCACAGATATCTTTCAGGAGATGATCAATGAATTCTTTCCACTTCTATTTTACCCTCTAGATCTAGACTATCAAGGCAGTTTTCCTTGATAATTCCTTGAAAGGTGATGTCAAAGTCCTTTTCTTTTTTATCATGGCATTCAAATACTCTTATAATTCTTAGATCATTTCTCCTGCATTTATTTTCTAGGTCATTTGTTTTTCCAATGAAATATTTCAGATTTTCTCCTATTTTACCATTTTTTTTACTTTATTTCTTTGTGTCTAAATGAAATTACTCAATTATGACTTTTAAAGCATGATTTTTCTTGAGTGAGCTTTTGTACCTTCTTTTTCATTTGGACAATTCTGCTTTGTAAAGAGTTCTTTTCCTCAGTGAATTTGTGTACCTCTTTTTCTATATAGCCAGTTCTGCCTTGTAAGAAATTTTTTTCTTTAGGTCATTTTTAGATATCTTTTTTCCATTTGGACAGTTCTGCTTTTAAGAAGTTCTCTTCTTCATTGAACTTTTGTGCCTCATTAACAATTGGCCTATTCTGTTTTTTCTTAAGCTATTAATTTCTTCAGTATTTTTGTTTTTCCTTTTTCAAACTGTTGACTTTATTTTCATGATTTTCTTATATCATTTTCATTTCTTTTCCCCAATTTTTCTTCTACCTCTCTTATTTGATTTTTAAAATCCTTTTTGAACTTTACCTTCCATTAATTCTTTTTTGGGCTTCAGAACAACTCATTTTTCTTGGAAGCTTGGATGTAGCAGTATTGATTTTGTTGTCTTCTGAGTTTGTATTTTGGTCTTCTCTGTTACTAACATAATTTTTCTATGTTGTTTCTTTTTTTGTTATTTGTTCTTTTTCTAGTCTTCTTTCTTTTAATTTAAAAAACTGTTAATGTTGGGCTCTGTAACTGTGGTGAAGGGAGCACTGCTCCAAGCTTTAGGTTCTTTGTGCAGCTTCCTTCAGAGCTTGTTCTCGGAATCTATCTGCTTTTAGCTCTTCCAGTATAGTATGATGAGAGGAGAGGCATTATTAATACTGTCCCAGCCTGTGCTCTGGTCTACATGTAATCATAAGCACCCTTTTCCACTGTGAAACTGTGTCCAGGGTCCCTTGTTTTCAAAGTTGACCTTTACTTCTGCATCTTTGTATTACTAATCATTTATTCTCTCTTTTGTTTCTTTGATGAGCTTTGCCACTTTTCCTTTTCTGCCAATTTTTTCTACTGTATAGGTCATAATTTATGCTTTCACAATTCTTAATTCTCTCTTGAACCATTAAGGAATATCCTGTTGTGGTTTGATACTGTCTTGGGAATCCACAGAACACATTTCCTTAGCAGGTATTCATTATTGTTGTTTGTTTTGAAATATTCAGTGAGAGATTTTTGGATTGAATTTAGATGTCCTGCAGACAGACCATCATCCTTTTTTTTTTTGTTAGTATCTTCCTAGGTGATTTGTCTTCTTGTGTCTATATTTTAACTGCATTATCTGCCTTCTGAAATTACTATTTGTCTGATTCCTTTCCTCTCTGATGGCAGTTTCTTCCAAGGGCAGAACCTTGAACTATCCTGCCTCCTTCCATGTCAAGCATTTCATTCTTCTCTATGCTTCTACATTCTTCTAAGAGCTTTGTATGTGTGTTTTTGTGTATACAAAGTTAAGTTATATGGTTTCTTGCCACAGAATGATGGGGTGAGGAAAAGGGCAGGGGGTATGCTAACGGAGACTGCAGCTGCAACAAGAGAATTTGAGAGCACAAGCCTGTTTTGCAGCTCTGTCAATGTGGAGGAGGGGGGTAGGTATTAGCATTCTCTGCTGTTATTTCACCAGATTGTTACCTCTAATTTAAGGTTCTTGTTATTTTAGTTTGTGGACATTGTTTATATCCTGGTTTCTGACTTACTCTTTTGTTACCAGGGTGTAGGTACATTTCCAGGCATGAGGAATTTAAAATATTTTCTGTAGTTTCCTATAAACTAACAGTGAGAAGATATAATTAAAGATTTTAGCTTTTCTTTATTAATCCTGAAAAGTCTTTTTGTAATCTGTCCATATTCTTTCTTTTTAGAAGAGTGAAAAATGACCACACCGAACAAGACACCACCTGGTGCTGACCCTAAACAATTGGAAAGGACTGGGACTGTGCGTGAAATAGGTTCACAGGCTGTTTGGTCACTCTCATCTTGTAAGCCAGGTAAAAAAATAATACTTTGTTTTGCAACAGTTATATTTCCCTTTCTTTCTATACTGAATTTAAAACTTACTGTCAATGAGAATGACATTCATTTTATAGTTTATAAAGTGCTAACCTTGGATATTTCAAGTCTTTATTGTGTTGTTTAGATACTTTGGAAAATTTATGGAAATATGTGAATGGCAGTTGCACAGACCATGAAAGTATCAAGGGATTATAATACACACCAAAGGAGAAACTGTTTTTTGGAATCAGATCACAGAGCAATATAACTCTAAAATCCAATCTTCCTATAAAATTTACATTGTGCTTATACTACTCTGAGATTATAAGGATATTTATATTATTCTTCTTGCTCCCACCTCAACTGTACTGCTGTAATTATGATTATTATTGGGGAATTAGACATGGCCATAGACATAGGGCTATTAAATTCCTTGCTAATTTGGAGACACTGAAAAAGACAACTGCTTCATCTTTATAAATCATGACATGGTCACTTGGAAATCTTGCATTAGACAAAAGATATACTAGAGTCACCACTGCCTTGCCAAATATTTAGCTTTATATAGTGTTAAACTGTGACATGCAATGGATGGTATTTCCACTTTGTATGTTAGATTCTGCTTAGTAAAAAAAAAAAAATTTGAGTAGAATAAATTATATGATTTCCATTATTTTAGTCACTAAGAATTTTGGGGTGTCAGAACGATAATTTCATTGGTATAGGGAACTGCCAATAAGAAAACTCTTTCTATAAAAATAAACATCTATTCTTCAGTTGACAGTCTTAAAATTTTCCTGTCCCTGCATAGGCACTTAGGGCTGAAGTGACTTTGCTATGATAATATAGTCAACATGTAGCATGGGTAGGACTTGTGTAAAGGGTATTTTATCCCCTTCCCCTCTTGGACTGTCGAACCAGTTCATCCCACTTTGCGTGCAGGTGCTGTGTCAATGAAGGTGAACACACAGGGATACGTGCGTGAGATGGAGAATAAAAGGGTGTGGGCATGACCTGGAGTCTCTATTCCCCTAAGTGATAGCACAAGAGGCTGGCTGATAGCCATGCAGGTAGAGCAACCATGTGGTCAGACTTAGGTTAGAAAATAGGCTTTAAACTTCTACCTATTTGCTTTCTTTATTTCAAGTGATTATTAATAAACTATGGAAAATAAGAACCTGGAGTTATTAATTTATTTGTAACAGACTTGAATCTGGATGTACCTGACTCTGAGATTGGCTATAGCCATTATACCATGCTACCTCTCCTATTAAGGATAATATACATTACTTTGATATGTTACAATTATTGAGCCATTCCTCAATTATTGTATACCCTCTTAGTCTCCAGTTATTTACCACCATGAAAAAAAAAAAGAGCTTGTATAAGTATTTTGAAAACAAGGACATTTTTCATCTTTCTTTAATCTCTTTTTGGGAATAGACTCCATATATATATATATATATATATATATATCCCAAATGTTTACAAATCCAAACAAAACAAGCATTTCCATATATAAAGAAAAAAGATATTACACAAATGAAATTACAAATCTCTTACCTTTCTTCATATCTACATTATAGAACTTGTCCACAAATTTCCCAACCCCTCTGCACCCTTCGTGCATCACTTAGGATATTTTCAGGGAGGCCAACATGTCCATATAAATTAAGTCTTTCATGTTTTATCTTTCTGTTCATTTTCTGGGGGTAACATTCTCAGTTTATTATTCTAGAATTAGTTCTGTGGCTGAGTATAATGTTCTCCTGGTTCTATTCATTTCACTTTTCATTATCTCATATATTTCTTTCTAAGTTAAAAGAAAAACAGTCCATTACCTTCGATTGTACCACAATTTATCAGTCTCTGTGTACAATGTTTTCCTGGTTCTGCTCCTTTCTCTCTGCATCTCTTCCTGGAGGTTGTTTCAGTCTCCATGGAATTCCTCCACTTTATTATTCCTTTTAGCACAATAGTATTGCATCAACAACATATACCACAATTTGTTCAGCCATTCCCCAATTGAAGGGCATCCCCTCATTTTCAATTTTTGGCCACCACAAAGAGTGCAGCTATGAATATTCTTGTACAAGTCTTTTTCCTTATTATCTCTTTGGGGTACAAGCCCAGCAGTGCTATGGCTGGATCAAAGGGCAGACAGTATTTTATTGCCCTTTGGGCATAGTTCCAAATTGCCCTCCAGAATGGTTGGATGAATTCACAACTTCACCAGCAATGAATTAGTGTCCCTACTTTGCCACATTCCCTCCAGCATTAATTACTTTTCATAGCTGTTATGTTAGCCAATCTGCTAGGTGTTAGGTGATACCTCAGAGTTGTTTTGATTTTCATCTCTCTGATTATAAGAGATATAGAACACTTTTTCATGTGCTTATTAATGGTTTTGATTTCTTTGGCTGAGAACTGCCTGTTTCATTTCCCTTGCCCATTTATCAATTGGAGAATGGCTTGATTTTTTGTACAATTGATTTAGCTCTTTATAAATTTGAGTAATTAAACCTTTGTCAGAGGTTTTTATGAAGATTGTTTCCCAATTTGTTGCTACCCTTCTGATTTTAGTTACATTGGTTTTGTTTGTACAAAAACTTTTAAATTTGATGTAGTCAAAATTATTTATTTTACATTTTGTGACTCTTTCTAAGTCTTGCTTGGTTTTAAAATCTTTCCCTTCCCAAAGTTCTGACATGTATACTATTCTGTGCTCATCTAATTTACTTATAGTTTCCTTCTTGATGTTCAAGTCATTCACCCATTCAGAATTTATCTTGGTGTAGGGTGTGAGGTGTTGATCCAAACCTAATCTCTCCCACACTGTCTTCCAATTTTCCCAGCAGTTTTTATCAAATAATGGATTTTTGTCCCAAAAGCTGGGGTCTTTGGGTTTGTCATAAACTGTCTTGCTGAGATCATTTACGCCAAGTCTGTTCCACTGATCCTCCTTTCTGTCTCGTAGCCAGTACCAAATTGTTTTGATAACCACTGCTTTATAGTATAGTTTGAGATTTGGGACTGCAAGTCCTCCTTGCTTTGCATTTTTTTTTCATGATTTCCCTGGATATCCTTGATCTTTTGTTCTTCCAAATGAACTTAGTTATGGTTTTTTCTAATTCAGTAAAGAAGTTTTTTGGTAGTTCAATGGGTATGGCACTAAATAGGTAAATTAATTTGGGTAGGATTGTCATTTTTATTATGTTAGCTCGTCCTACTCATGAGCAATCAATGTTTTTCCAATTGTTTAGATCTAGTTTTAGCTGTGTGGAAAGTGTTTTGTAGTTGAGTTCATATAGTTCCTGTGTTTGTCTCGGCAGATAGATTCCTAAGTATTTTATATTGTCTAGGGTGATTTTGAATGGTATTTCGCTTTCTAATTCTTGTTGCTGAAATGGGTTAGAGATATATAGAAATGCTGATGACTTATGTGGGTTTATTTTGTATCCTGCAACTTTGCTAAAGTTGTTGATTATTTAGAGTAACTTTTTGATTGATTCTCTAGGATTCCTTAAGTAAACCATCATATCATCTGCAAAGAGTGATAGCTTGGTCTCCTCATTGCCAATTTTAATACTTTCAATTTCTTTTTCTTCTCTAATTGCTACTGCTAGTGTTTCTAGTACAATGTTAAATAATAGAGGTGATAATGGGCATCCTTGTTTTACTCCTGATCTTATTGGAAAGGCTTCTAGTTTATCCCCATTGCAGATGATGTTTGCTGATGGTTATAGATATATACTGTTTATTATTTTTAGGAAAGGCCCTTCTATTCCTATGCTTTCTAGTGTTTTTATTAGGAATGGGTGTTGTATTTTATCAAAGGCTTTTTCTGCATCTATTGAGATAATCATGTGATTTTTGTCAGTTTGTTTGTTAATATGGTCAATTATGTGGATGTTTTTCCTAATATTGAACCATCCTTGCATTCCTGGTATGAATCCTGCCTGGTCATAGTGGATGACCCTTGTGATGACTTGCTGGAGTCTTTTTGCTAGTATCCTATTTAAGATTTTTGCATCTATATTCTTTAGGGAGATTTGTCTATAGTTTTCTTTCTCTGCTTTTGACCTGCCTGGCTTTTGGAACAGTACCATGTTTGTGTTGTAGAATGAATTTGGTAGAACTCCTTCTTGGCCTATTCTGTCAAATAGTTTGTTTAATATTGGGATTAGTTGTTCTTTGAATGTTCAATAGAATTCATTTATGAATTCATCTGGACCTGGGGATTTTTTCTTAGGGAGTTCTTTGATGGCTTGTTCAATTTCTTTTTCTGAAATGGGGTTGTTAAGGTAATTTATTTCTTCCTTTTTTAGTCTAGGCAATTTATATTTTTGTAAGTATTCATCCATATCACCTAGATTGCCCTATTTGTTGCCATATAACTGGGCATAGTAGTTTTTAATGATTGCCTTAATTTCCTCTTCATTAGAGGTGAGGTCTCCTTTTTCATCTTGGATACTGTCAATTTGGTTTATTTCTTTCCTTTTTTTAATTAGACTGTCTAGTACTTTGTCTATTTTATTTGTTTTTTCAAAGTACCAGCTTCTAGTCTTATGTATTAAATCAATAGTTCTTTGACTTTCAATTTTATTAATTTCTCCTTTGAGTTTTAAGATCTCTAATTTTGTCTTCATCTGAGGATTTTTAATTTGTTCACTTTCTAATTTTTTAATTTGCATGCCCAATTCATTGACCTCTGCCCTTCTTAATTTGTTAATATATAATCTCAAGGATATAAATTTCCCCGAGTACTGCTTTGGCTGCATCCCATAGGGTTTGAAAGGATGTCTCATCATTGTCATTTTCTTCAATGAAGTTATTAGTTGTTTCTATGATTTGTTCTTTAACTGGTTTTGGAGAATTGTATTGTTTAATTTCCAATTAATTTTTGATTTACCTCTCCATGTTCCCTTACTAATTATTATTTTCATTGCATTGTGATCTGAGAAGATTGCATTTATTATTTCTGTTCTTTTGCAATATTTTTATGCCCTAATACATGGTCAATTTTTGTGAATGTACCATGTGCTGCAGAAAAGAAGGTATATTCCTTTTGGTCCTATTTATTTTTCTCATGTCTACTAACTCTAATTTTTCTAAGATTTCATTCACTTCTCTTACCTCTTATTTATTTTTTGGTTTGATTTATCTAGCTCGGATAGAGGAAAGTTCAGGTCTACCACTAGTATAGTTTTTCTATCTATTTCGACCTTGAGTTCCTCTAGTTTCTCCTTTAGAAATTTGGATGCTATGCCATTTGATGCATACATGTTGAGTACAGATATTTCCTCACTGTCTATACTGCTTATCAGGATGTAATTACCGTCCCTATCTCTTTTAACTAGATTTATTTTTACTTTGGCTTTGTCAGATATCATGATTGCGACTCCTGCCTTCTTTTTGTCAGTTGATGCCCAATAGATTTGGCTCCACCCTCTTCTTTCACCCTATGTGTATCTACCTTTCTCATATGTTTCTTGTAGACAGCATATGGTAGGGTTTTGGACTCTAATCCACTCTGTTATTAGCTTGCGTTTTATGGGTGAGCTCATTCCATTCACATTCAGAGTTATGATTACTAGCTGTGTATTTCCCAGCATTTTGATTTCTGCTCCTTTCCCTGCCTTTTCTTCTTTCACTATTTTCTTCTACACCAATGTTTGCTTTTGAACAGTCCCCCTTGTTCCCACCCTTATTTTACTTCCCTTTCTACTCCCCTCCCTATTTATCCCCACCTTATTTTCCCTGTAGTCTTTCTAAAATTAACCCCCCGCTCCCTCCCTCTTTTGTACTGCTTCACTCCCCACCAGACCTTTTGTTACCCTTCTACTCCCCTATAGGGTGTAAATCTATTCTCTGCCCCCAATGGATTGGATTGTTTTTCCCTCTTTGAGTCACTTTCAAAGCACGTAAAAGTTGAGTATTTCCTGTCTCTGACCTCTTTACCCTTCCAGTGTATTGATGTTTTCCCCCCTCCCACCATGAGCTTCTTTATGACATATAAATTTACCCCCATTTGTTTCTTTTCCCATTTCTTTTAATATTAACCTATTTTAAGCACTAGTTATATATATATGTATATATATATATATGCATACTCATGAGTATGTATTTTTGCATGCATATATCTATATACCTATTTATGTCTTGTCCTTTCATCCTATACAGTTTGTTGCTGTTCCCTCTAAGTATACTTCTTTTTGCTGCCCAGGTAATAACAACAGTTTTTAAGAGTTACCAATGACCTCTATTCTTATAGGGATATATATCGTTTTAACTTATTGTGTCTTGTAAAAATTTTTTTTGTTTTTGTTTTTCTTTTTTCCCCTCATTTTTAATTACCTTTTGATGATTCTCTTGAGTCCTGTGCTTGGACATCAAATTTTCTGTTCAGGTCTTGTCTTTTCTTTACAAATTCTTGGAATTCTTCTATTTTGTTAAATGACCATACTTTCCCCTGTAAGAATATAGTCAGTTTTGCTGAGTAGTTGATTCTTGGTTGTAGACCTAGTTCCCTTGCTTTCCGTAATATCGTATTCCATTCCTTTCTTTTTTTCAGTGTGGATGCAGCCAGATCCTGAGTTATCCTCACTGTGGTTCCTTGGTATCTGAATGACTTCTTCTTGGCAGCTTGTAATATCTTTTCTTTGGTCTTATAGTTCTTGAATTTGGCTATAACATTCCTGGGTGTTGTCAGTTGGGGATTAAGTACAGGAGGTGATCTGTGGATTCTATCAATATCCACTTTTCCCTCTTGTTCAAGGATTTCAGGGCAGTTTTCTTTAATAATTTCCTGTAATATAATGTCCAGGCTTTTTCTTTTGTCATGGTCTTCTGGTAGGCCAATAATCCTTAAATTGTCTCTCCTTGAACGATTTTCTAAATCCTCTGTTTTGTGAATGAGATGCTTCATATTTTCCTCAATTTTTTCATTCTTTTGGTTTTGTTTTATAGTGTCCTGCTGCCTTGTGAGGTCGTTCGATTCTAGTTGTTGTATTCTGATTCTTAAAGACTGGATTTCATCCTTAGTTTTTTGGTCGTCCTTTTCCTTTTGGTTGGATTTTCTTTGGAGGGCATCTTTCATCTTCTTCACCTCATCTTTCATCTGCTTTGCCTCATCTTTCATCTCCTTTGCCTCATTTTCCAGCTGGTTGAATTTGACTTTCAAGACACTATTTTCTGTTTCCAGATGACTTATCTTAGTTTTTAAGTTCTTTTCCCAATTGTCTTCAGCCTCTCTTAATTGTGTTTTGAATTGCATTTTGAGTTCTTCCAAAGCCTGTATCCAATTCGCTGGGATTTCTGATTTTTCCTTTGCTGGGTCCTCCCCCTCTGTTTCATTCGCTCTTTGCTCATTACCTGTGCAGAAGCTGTCTATTGTAATTTCTTTCTTCTTTTTCTGTTGTTTGCTCAAGTTAATGCTTCTTTGCTCCCCGTATTTGGCTGTGCTCTTGCTCCTCTCATTTTGTTTTGGTTTTGGGGCTGTCAGTCTCCCCTCTTGGAGCTTTGTCAGATCTCTTGGTACAGTCTCTAGGGGAGGAATGTTAGCTTCCCTGTCCTCTGGAGGCTTTTGATTGGATTGAGTTCAACTGGGCTGGGCTGTATGTGGTATGAAGCTCTGAGGCTCTGAAGACTCCTGGAAGGCTGGGCCGCCCAGGCTCTCTCCAGTTTTCTCCAGCTGCTTTTCCGCTGTCCGCAAGTGCCTTTTCCCACCTCCCTAAACTGTGAGGAGTTCTGATGGGATTAGATTTAACTGGATTGGTCTGGATGTGCCCCGAGGCAATGGTGAGACTGGAGCCCTATGGAGGGACCCAGCCACTGCCCTTTTCTCCCTGGCTTCCTCCCCGCTGTCCAAGCTGGATGCTCCAAGCCCGGCACCCCGCTGCTCCCAAGGTAGACCCTGCAAACCAGCACCTTTACCTGCTCATAGGTTCCCGCTGCTGCTGGGGGCTCAGCCCTCTGGGTTGTGGGGGAGGGGTCCTGGGACCTACCCTCTGCCTTCCCCTTAGCCCTGAGTATTCTCGGATTCCGGCTTTTGGGGGGCGTACTTTTTGATTTGAGTCCAGAAGGAGGGTTCCCCTCTTCTGTCCTGTTGTTCAGATTGAATTTCAGTGCCCTAGGAGCATTCAGTCTGTATTGGTTAAGGAGGGGTCTTCCACGAGGTCTGAACTTTTGCTGCTTGCTAAGCTGCCATCTTGACTCCGCCCCGGAATGGCACTTATTTTTAAAAATGTAAATCACTTATTTATATAGCTTGGAAATATGTTCCTTATCAGAAAAATTTGCAAGGATCTTTCCCTTCCTCCTTCCCCTCCAGCTTACCAGCTTCCCTTTTAGTTTTAGCTATATTGATTTGTTTGTACAAAAACTTTAAAAATTGTAATAAAATTTGTCCATTTTGTGTTATGTAATCCTCTCTGTCCTTGATTTCTTTGTTCCTGTTCAGAGATCTTAAAGGTAGTTTCTTCCTTGCATTGTAATTTGTTTATTATCTTAAATTATATATCCATTTGATATTATAGTATATAATATAGTGGTAGTCTCTCGGTGACTGAGAATGAGTATTGTCTTTGTGCATTATCATCTATTGATGTACCCTCATGTGGCTTTGGAGTCCAAAGACTGAGGCGCAGAGTTTGTGGCACATGGGGCATGGGACGCCCATTATTACGGGAGATGCAGTTGTGGCCTGGTGTTGGCGTTCACGCGCAGAGGTAAGACGTCGACGTCGTTCATCTTCAAAGGTGGTGGCAGCATGGTTAATGTGGGTTCGACAGGTGCTTCTGACAGAGTCAGCGAGTTCTAGTTGCTTTGGTGTTATGCCAGCCCACTTCAAGTTTGACTTTAGCTGATCCTTGAATCTTTTCTTTGGTCGACCTTGTTTCCTGAGTCCAGCTGACAGTTCACTATAGAATACCTGTCTTGGTATTCGCTATGGGTCCTTGCAGATGACGTGTCCAGAACATTCTAGCTGGGTTTTGAGGATCATTACTTCGATGCTGGTGGAGTTGGCTCTGTCGAGGACTTCCTGATTGGTGATTCAGTCCTGCCATCGGATCCTCATGATAGACCAGAGAGAGTGTTGGTGGAATTGCTCCAGCTGTTTCATGTGCTTTTGGTACAGTGTCCATGTCTCACAACCATACAGGAGAGAGCTGAGGACCACTGCGTTATTTACTTTGAGCTTCGTTGCAGTGCTTACACCTCTGTGTTGGAGGACTTTGCAGCGCAGCTGCCCGAGTGCCTGGCTAGCCTTTTGGATCCTGGCATTGATCTCATGGTCTAGGGACCCGTCGTTGGCGATGGTGCTGCCCAGGTACTTGAAAGTGTTGACGTTAGAAAGCTGCGTGCCGTCGATCGTAATGCACGGCTGGTTCGTTGGCCTCCCTGGTGCAGGTTGGAACAGCACCTCTGTTTGGCTGAGGCTGATAGTCAGGCCAAACAGTTTTGTTGCGGTAGAGAACCTGTCCACAATGGTTTGAAGGTGATTTTCTTGGTGGGCCATAAGAGCACAGTCATCTGCAAAGAGAGCTTCCAGGATGAGTCTCTCTGTTGTCTTTGTTTTTGCAGTCAGGTGGAGAAGGTTGAATAGTGAGCCATCCAGTCGGTATTTGATGTAGACACCCAGGTCTAGATCCATCACAGCATGTCATAATACTTGGGTGAAGGATAGGTTGAATAGTACCAGAGCGAGGACATAGCCTTGTTTCACACCATTGGAGATGTTGAAGCGATCGGAAGTCTCTCCACCAGATAGGATTTCCCCTGTCATGTCGACATGAAAGAGCTGGATCAGTTTGACGAATTTTGCTGGGCAACCAAGCTTGCTGAGGATCACCCACAATGCGTTCGTGTTCACTGTGTCGAAAGCCTTTGTCCGGTCTATGAAGACAATATAGAGACTTAGGTTCTGCTCAAGGCATTTTTCCTGCATTTGCCTCACCGTGAAGACCATGTCGATGGTGCTGTGGTCTGGTCGGATGCCACATTACGATTCAGGCAGGTTCTGCTCTGAAGCAGATGACAGGAATCTGTTGAGTATAACACGGGCGAGGATCTTTCCAGCAGTGGAGAGTAGTGAGATGCCTCTGTAGTTGTAATAGGCTGCTTGTGTGCCTTTGTTCTTGTATAGGGCTACGATGGAGGCATCTCTGAGTTCTGGGGGCATGTCTTCCTCTTCCCATATGCTGGTCAGCACTATGTGGAATGCCTGGAGAGCCTTTCCATTTAAGACCTTGTATACCTTAGTTGGGATCCCGTCTTTACCGGGTGCCTTGCCTGCACTCATTTGTTTAATGGCATTTTGGACTTCCTCTATTGAAGGAGGGACGTCAAGTTGTTCAATGGTGAGGTTTTGGGGGATCTGGTCAAGGGCGCTTTGGTCGACTGAAGAGGGTCGGTTGAAAAGCTGACTGAAGTGTTCTTTCCACCTGTTGCTGATGCCTTTTTATATCTTTTATGAGAGTGTCACCGTTAGAGGATAGCAATGGAGTGGTGGTGGGTTTTAATGGCCCATAGACAGTCTTGAGGGCACTGAAAAATTATTTGTAGTTTTTCGTATCAGCAAAGTGCTGGATTTTTTCTGCCTTTTTTTCCCACCATCAGTTTTGCATCTTCTTGATCTCACGCTGCGCCGTGGCTTGGAGAGACTTGAATCTGTCTTTTAGGAGCAGAGTTTGGGTTATTTTGCCACTCCATAAAGGCATTGTTCTTTTTGCTCAATAGGTCTTCAATAGCAATGTTGTTCTCGTGGAACCAGTCCTGGTGGTTGCGTTGTTTTGGGCCTAGGACTGCCTTTGATGTTTCCTTCACTGCATCTCTGAACTGGTTCCATTTCTCGGTTGAGCTTCCAGTGAGTGGTCCCTTGACAGACAGCTTGTCATCCAGGCATAACTGGAATGTTTGCAAATAAGATGGATCTCTAAGACGACTCACGTAAAATGCGCGGACTGTCTGGGAGCGTTTTGGATGGCAAGGTGCAATGCACATTTGAAGAGTCGCTCTAACCGATCGGTGGTCTGTCCAGCATTCAGCTCCTCTCATGACTCTGGTGATCTTTACATCCTGGATTTCTCACAGGTGTACAATGATGTAGTCAATGAGATGCCACTGTTTTGATTGTGCGTGCATCCACGTTGTTTTATATTTGTTCGCCATTCTGAACACAGTGTTCGGGATGGTGAGTTCGAACTCTGAGCATTTGCTTAGTAGCAGTAGGTCGTTGTTGTTCATTTTGCCCACGTTGTGTTTGCCAAGCATTCCTTTCCATCTTTCATGGTCCTGGCCAATGCGGGCATTGAAGTCTCCCAGTAGTATAAACTTGTCATTTGTGGTCACTGAATGCAGGACGGCACTCAGGTCAGAGTAGAACTGCTCAATGGTCTCCTCTGTGCTGGTCAGTGTTGGGACATATGTGCTGATGATTGTGGCATACCGGTCTTTGCTGAGAGGTAAATGGATCTTCATGAGCCTCTTGCTGATGCCCACAGGCAAGTCTGGCAGCTGTTTGAGCAAACTGGTCTTCATAGCCAGGCCAACACCATGGATTCTGTCTTCATTTGTGGCTCTACCTTTCCAGAAGAAGGTGTATCCAGTGGTGGATTTGCTGAGTGATCCCTCTTCTGGTAAGCGTGTTTCACTTAAGGCTGCGATGTCGATGTTATATCGTGCTAGTTCTTTACCGGTTAGAGCTGTTCTTCTCTCAGGTCTTGGGGTATTCTCTCTATCAAGTAATGTTCTGATGTTCCATGCTCCTAGTAGGAGTTTCTTTGTATTTAGTTTCTTTTGATTTCGACCGCTTAAAGGGATGACCCCCCAGCCGCGGTGTGCTGACCGGGTGTTTGTAGGGCAGGCAATATTTGGGACACTTTTTCTAGTCCCCTCCCTTGATTAAGGTGAGCAGTGCTGTCCTAGAGAGGGCTGCTCAGTTGCCCAGGATGCTGCCGAACGTCTCTGCTGCCCTACAGAGCCGAGCGACCACTGGTCTGTAGGCCGCCTACGTGCAGGATCGTGACTACAACTGCCAGTGGTCACCTCTACCTGTTGCGTTGCCCCATCGCCGCAGGTCTTGAAGAGGGTGGACGGGATTAGGATAGATGAGTGTGCACAAAGATACTTGTGTGTGAGGAGATTTAAGTGGAAATGTCGATGCACAGAGACAGTCCCACTCTCTCGGCGTTGGAAGCCTGGGTCCAGTGGCACGAAAAGTCGTTACACCTGGAGACTTCCTCACCTGCATTGGATGGCTGTGTTGTCTTTTGTGCTCCAACACGCCCTAAGCACTCCATAGTGCTTTGCTGTGTTGCCATCTCAGCTGTTGAACCTTCTTATTGGTTTCTTCCGCCTGTTCCGCCGAAGCAGTCTTCACATGCTGGGTGAGCAAAGCCCTGGTTCACCAGGGGTCGATGACTGGATGGCTACCCTCACAAGGTTTCGCCGGCCTGTGGAAGGCATTGCCCAGGGTGTGGCCGCTGCCGCATGATAGCAGCTACTGGGAGCCACAAGTAAGAGCTGGGTGTCAGGTGGGGGTCAGAGGCTGGAGAGGTGCCCCAGGAGGGCACGACAAGCCCTCCATACCAGAGATACTACCCCTCCCTGAGCACCCGTACACCCCAATCCATGTTTCTCTTGAAATATCGTGTAAGTTGGTAGCCTTTATTTTCTACCAGACTGTTTACCAGTTCTTCCCAACAATTTTTCTTGAATGATACAGGAATCTTGGCTTATCAACAAGTACGCTACTGTATTTGTTTTCTTTTGCATCAGATTGTTTTGAAGTCACTGCTTTGTAGTATAGTTTGAGACCTGATAATGCCAGGTCTCTTTCCTATTTTTTTCGTTCATTATTTCTCCTGAAGTTCTTGACATTTTGTTCTTCCAGATTAATTTTATTATTTTTTCTAGCTCTGTAAAGTATCAGTTGGTAAAATGATTAGTATGGCATAGAATAAGTGAATTGATATAGATTACCTTCATCATTTTTATTATATTAACTTGATCACTGTTTCTATAGTTATTTAGATCTGCCATTATTTCTATAAAGAGTGTTTAACACATATTTTTCTAGTGATATTGAATGACTGTAAGTCATGCAATATCCCAGGATTAGCTTTGGCAAGGAATGAGAATACCTTTTCTTTTGAGGTAATATAGGAGGAAGAATGGTTGGTTTGTTCCTATATCCCTTTTCCCTGACATTAATTTGTAGATTTTATTTTTAACTTGCCTTAAATAAATGTTACTCTCTTAGATTAGAATGAGTTCATTCCGGATATGGGTTGTTTTATTTTGTCTTTGTATTCTTAGCATTTTAATAATATCTGACATTTTTTTCCATGCCTTTAGTATCTTCCCTATCTTGAGATACTTTGTGACCGAGTCCCCTCATAATTGTTTCTTCCAGTGGAGATCTCTCTGTACACTTGTTCTTATCTAACTGCTTTTCCTAACTTTGTTTTCTTTATCACAGTTTTACTATTTTTTTCAAGCGTACCTGGGATTATGATGGTATAATCCAACTATAGTGGCTCTATTGTCTTTGTTAGGGAAAAAAAAACAAAAAAACTTTGTTTTAAATACCTTTGTATATCTTATTAATTTTGTTCTCTTTCAATTTCATCCATAATATGTTCAGGCTGACTTTGTTTAATTGGGTCTTCTACTAACATTATTTAAAATGGCTTTACCTTCTATTGCTTCTATATTTTATGAGGTGTTAACTGCTCATGATTTTCCATCATATTTTACCTATGAAATTGTACCGCATTAGCCCGAATATAATACGACCCCAAATATAGTGTGATCCCAAGTATTTTGAAGGGTAACTCAGAAAGAGGAAACACCCATTTTATTTTCTCCTTTTAAATTACAAGTTTCTCTTAACTCATGAATAATGTAGGCACTTTATATTCAAAGTGTTTCAAGGTCCTCAAAACAAGTTAAAGAATTTTTAATGCCTATGCTTTTATTAAATATTGTAGGGGTTCCTCTTTTGTTTGGGCCTGACTCTGTCCACTGAGCCAGCCAGCTTTTTCCCCAGTTAAGATAGACCAAGGAATTAAGAATTTCTTTTACAATATATATTACTTTTATAGATACTTGTGAGAAACTCCCTTCCAATATTTAATTGCGATGTCATTCCTCCGAGAATAACAACTAGGTCTGTACATTTCAGCAGTTTTCTTCTTCACATTTTCAGTCAGGTGTCCTTTGAGCATGTTGAGTTCAGTAACACACCCAGACGCCTACCCCAGATCACATTCAACTGATTAATCTAACACAGGTTCTTCATTCATCCATCCCTATTTCTACACACAAAAGATCACTCCTGATGGTAGTAACTTTACCTTAGGTAATGTTTTATTCCTTAAAATTATGTAAGGAGTGTGAATCTTAAAAACTGCTCAGTCTCTACTTCAGAAGATCTGACTAAGCTATTCCCCATTTTAAACAATGGAGGTACTTGATCAGGAATGTATTGGGAATTTTAACATTATTCCACCCATACTTAGGCCTACTTTAGAGGAAGATAATGTTGTAAACTCCTTACTGAACAATGAAAAGTCCCCAACTCATACTTATAGTGAAGCTAAAACCTTAAGCTAGGTCTATTTTTAGATCTAATACAAAAGGGTGCTAAGTACCTATAAAGGTTAAATTAATCACTAAAAGGTCAAGCAACTTACAAAAAGCAAGCTTAACAAAAGAGGTGTGAAGTTTTAGTCTGCACAGAGAAGGTGTTTATTAAAGAATTCTGTGAACTAAGAATGAGCAGTCCTAGGAAAACGTCTACTGTGATTGGTAGATGTGAAAATTTAGGGGAGGTGACATAAGAGAAATTTCTCTTTAAAAGGAGCTGGCTCTCTGAACTTAGCGGGGGAGTTCGGACTAGTTGGAGTTTGGAGTTAGTGTGGAGGAGCTGGCTCTCTGAACTTAGTTGGAGTTTTGCTTGGGACAAAATCTTGTGGTGAGTGAATAAAAGACTGACTAGTCTCTCTTAAGGCTTGCCTAGGCCTTTTCCTACTATTTCCTCTTACTCTGTCTCTCTCCCTTCCCTTAATTCCTTCATTCGTATTAATTAAAATCTCCATAAAACTCAGCTGACTTGGGTATTTCATATTTGGGAAATTTTCCCATGGCAACCACTTATTTTTGATTTAATCAAGACACTAAAATTATCTTTGCAGTTTTGGCAATTCATAGTCTTGAAAACCATATTTTTTTTTGGTCACAGGAGTCAGTTTTTGCCCATTAGCTGTGAGCATGCATCACAATCATTCTAATTTTCTCATTTCCAGTAGTTTTTATCAATACTGATTTTGCCTGTAGTATTAACAGTGTCATTTGATGGAATATCAAAACAAACAGGCATTTGGTTGGCATTTCCCATCTGCTTCAGGAAATAGCCATGCTTTTTCCTTGCTGAGGTGCATAATACACAACTTATGATTTCAAAGCTGAAAGTGCTCAAATATAGTGTGAATGTGACTTCCAAAGGTGCATATTAGGGGAAAAAAAATGTCATATTATATTTGGGCTAATGTAAGACTCCTCCTCAGGGTCAGCCAATCCTGTGAGATCCTACTTGGGGTAACGAAAAATGAAGAGTAACAAAAGAAAGGAGGGACACTATATGAAAGAGAGAAATAGTGCCAAATTTATTTGCTTCACACAGAACTTTTGAATTTATGACTTTACATTCCAGAAACCCTAATCTTGGTCCAGGGATAGGCAGGTGTTCAAAGGTTAATCCACATCTTTGTCTAATGCAAATCCAAACAAGGGGAAGAGGGGCAAACAAGGAGAAGAGGCGCCCACCTTATCACAATTTGCTTTGCATAAATGTTATCCTGCTTCCTTCATGTTTAGTGTTCTTACCTTGGTCCTGGGATGGGTAAAGGCTAATCCACATCTTTGTCTGAAGCAAAGACAAACAAGGGAAAGAGGAGGCCCACCTCTACTACAATTCCCCCTTTTTGTTTTGCAGCAGTGATCTATGTAGGGCGAAAGTCTTGCCAATTTTACTCAAGCTGGACAAAAGGAATTGGAACAGACAGGGAAGAAGGATCAGTAAGATAACTGAACAGTATGAAAGTCAATATAGTTATACTCATTTGAGCTAAAGGAGATAGCCAACTTTGGCCTGATTTAATCCAATTGTACAAGGAATCAGCAATATGTTTGGGATGAAGGTCCTCAGCTAAAGAGCTATCCATCTCATCAATAATATGGTTCAATAGTTGGATATCCTCCGAGATATTGCTTTTTAACCAAAGACCTTGTAAATCATTTCTAATTTCTTCAAATTCATCAGACGTGTTAGCCTTAACAGGAAGGAGGCAAAAGGCTGAATAGCGATAATCACACCTTAATTTCCCCTTAATTGCTAAAATTTCTACTTGATTGGTTAATAACAATACATCTTTAGATATTTGTTGTAAAGCATAAAAAACCCTTGTACACTACTGACAGTTGTAGCTGTTAATGCAGCTATAAGGGCTACAATACCTAAAACTAAGCAAGAAATACATCTTCTTTTCCTAGAGCTGATTAGTTGAGACAGTTTTTCCATTGCTCTATCTGCCAGTGAGTGATACCATCCCCCTGAGTGTCTAGCTTGATTGTCTAATGTAACACTTCTATTTACTGGTTTTTCCATTATGAGTAACATTAACATAATGAGACATATTTACTTTATCCAATGCCAGGGCTATCTTTCCATAATCAGTCCAAATCTGTGTGAAATTAACAGAATGTAACCAATTAGCTTTGGGGGGCATCACCCACAAAGGCGAGCTGTATCCTCCTATAAACAATCATGAAATTTATAAGAGTCCAGTTTCTATCCAATACACCTTGTGTCATTATGCCAATGCACCCAAATCATATTTTTCCAATGAATACATGATAGCAAGGGCAGAAACATATTAACAGTGTCTCTGTTCATATCCCATCACATATGGACAAATAGGTCTTTCTTGTCCCCAAATACTATCACAAGATTCCCTTAGCCAACCTAGATATTGCAGTTGGCTGTAATCTTCATATTTTACCCCTTTGTCTACATGATAAGGTCCTATCCAGAAAGAGTCTGTGCCTGCAGAGATCTGAGGGGCAGGCATGCAGGATAGTCTTGTGCGAGGCCCACTGGGGGTGCCTCAACTAGTCCAGTCCAATTGAAAGGCACAAACAAATTGTTGGCCTGATTGTTGTCCTTAGCTTGCCTCTCAAAATGGTAAATGCCAGGAATATCAGTTAGTTTTTGTATATAAGATGACTTCCGGTAAAGCGTGTCCTATGCTGACATACTCTACCCAAGGTGGTTGTTCCCCAAAGACCATCTCTTTACTCCAGTAGCTGCACTTAAATTCTGGAATATAGAAGCAGAAGAGTCAGTATCTTATGGAGACGTTGTCAAGTCTCCTTGCGAGGCTTCCTGTATCCTCTTCTTGTCCTTCTCTTTATGGTCAATTTCTCGAACTCAGCGTGGAGGGAGCCATACTCTGCCTTTACCTGTGGAGACACAAACAAAACCTCGGCCTTGCAGGACCACTGGGTGTTCCTTGCCAAGTTTGATTATCATCTTTCCACATGACACATTTTTGTTCTGGGGCAAGGAGCACAGGAGTGGTGGTACCTGAATTTTGTTCATAAGAGAATGCAGAGAAAAATGTTTCAGATCTAGATAAAGATCAAATTATTTATAGTATATATAGCTATTGCCAATCATCAATGTGGGGTGCTGTCTCCCCCTTTTTGTTTTAAAAGGAAATGTTTTTAGTATTTCATAACTGCGCTCCACAATAGCTTGTCCTTGTGGATTGTGTGGGATACCTGTGAGGTGAATACCCTAAGTTTGGCAAAAAAGAAAAAAATTGTTTGGAAGTATAAGCAGGTCCATTATCTGTTTTAAATATTCTGGGGCGATCAGCCATCTCAAAAGTCATTAAGCAGTGATTAATAACATCAGAAGTTTTTTCTCCCATCAAGCAGGAAGCCCATAAAAATCCTGAATAAGTATCCACAGTAACATGGAAATATTTAAGTCGTCCAAAGGACAGTTCATGGGTCACATCAATTTGCCATATATCTGTACTATTTAAGCCTCTGGGATTCACACCAAATATGCATGGGGGTGGGGGGTGGTTTGGAACACAATTAGCACATTTTTTAACAATACTTCTGACTTGATCTTTAGTGAGTTGGAACATTTGGCATAAAGCAGTACTATTTTGGTGAAATCTATGATGTGATTCCTCAGCTAATTGTATATCAGTTAGATAACATTGAGCAATCAAAGCTTGACCTATGATATCATTTCCTTTAAAAATAGGTCCAGGCAGATTGGTATGACTGTGTACATGCATGACATATACTGGATGTGTCCTTTGTCATATGACAGTTTGTAATTTACATTTGTACATTGCTTTGAGTAGATTTGATGATAGCTTGTTCTATACCCAGCAAAGACTGAAAAACATATTTAGAGTCCATTATAAGGTTGAAAGGTTCCTGAAATAACCAAAAAGCTAGTAAAACAGCTGTTAATTCATTTTGTTGGGTAGAAGAATAAGGAGTGGTAAAAATGACAGGTGAGCTACCTTCCTTGTATACTCCTGTCTTGTAATTAGCATTTGCATCAACATAGATATTAGGTCCTGATACTGGACGATCTCTTAGAATATGAGGAAAAACAATAGGATGTTGTGACAAAAAAGAAAATAAGCCTTGTGGAGTGTACGTGGTAATAGCAATGGAGTATGCTAATAGTAAAGACCATTCGTCGTGACTTTGTAAATATTTCTGTAGTATATCTTTAGCCATGGATACCCGGATTTCATGAGGATACCATCCTAAACCTGAGACCACATGTTCTATGCTTTTCCATATTAATTGAGCCATAGGATAGTCATAACTCTGTATAGCCTTTCCTGTTTTGCTTTATAGATGAAACCATTCAATGACTCTTTGTTTCTCAGTTAAGGCACCTGTTGGTAACATTAAAGTTGCAAAAATAGTCACTTCCCGGGCTAATTGAGACTGATAATGGTTAAGTGGAGCCTGATTCAATTTATCTTCTACTATATCTAAAGCAAGAGAGGCCTCAGGTGTCAAAGTTCCAGGGAAATTCAAATCAGAACTCCCTTCCAGTATTTTGAATAATGGTTGTAATTCAGTTGTAGTAAGAAAAGAATATTGCTTAACCCAATTGATATTACCTAACAATTTCTGATAATCATTTAAGGTATTAAAGCAGTCCTTTCTTAATTGTATTTTTGAGGCATAACAGATGTTGCATATAACTGAGCCCCTAGATAGAGTGCAGGACTTGTTTTTTGAATCTTTTCTTGAGCAATGACTAAATGGTATTTTTGCAAGGTAATTTCCAATTGACTATAGCACTTGCTTATTTGAGATTCATCTTCAGCCGCGATAAGAATATCATCCATATAATGGATGATGTACAGAGCAGGAAAGTGTAGTCTTACAGAATGAAGGGCTGAAACTACATATCGTTGGCTGAATAATCTTATCATTCTGGACATGGAATGTTTGCATTGAAATTCCACAGCTTCAAACAAGCTACTTGGTCAGACAGGGCTGGCAAAGTTTGTTTGTTTGAGAGTCTTAAAACCTCTGAATCTACAATTAAAATACACTTATCTTAAGTTCTATCACATGGTGGTTGTTAACTCTTTGAGGTCCCTATTTCAGTCCCTAAGTATCAGTGTAGAATAATTATAAGCACTTCTTTCTCCTTCCTGTGTGCAAAGAAGGGGTTAATAGCTTCTGAGCAAATTATCTGAAGACTCCTTGGCTCAATTTAGATTTATTACTTAACAGCCTTGTCCCATCCTTCTTTAACAAGTGAGCTTACTATAATTTAAAATATTGAATTTTTCAAACCTCTTTCATAATAATTTACTCTCAGTGGATTTTAGTTTAAACTCCACAACTCCCAAATAACTTTGATTAAGTCCTTTAGCAATGTTTCAGTGTTTAACCAAACTGAAGTACAAAGCATTTACATGCACTCCTCAAAACCTGTCTAAAGTAGAATAAAACCTACAGTTTAGTTTTCTTTTAGCTCCAAATATTGCTATATTCCTGATTAAATTCCATCAACATTATTACAATTATACCTAATTCATACTAGAATTTAAGAATATCAGTTAGTATCTCTATTCATTACTCTTATTGCAATGGAGCAATTCATAAAACGAATCCGAACACCCCCAAATTCAATTATAAACTTATATATATATATATATATATAGGTTATAAGATATAAAGTTATTTCCTTTCACATACAGATTCTTATTTGACAATCAAACAAACCTTATCACAAACATAACTGTGAGGTCAGATATCCTTAGGTTTGTCCTCAGGGGCTGGTTACTTTCACAGTTACTTAATCACATCCCTAGTTAGCTATATGTTACCTGGCATTTCAGCTGGACCTCTTTGATATTCCTGAAGTTCCTTTTGTTTCCTGACTTTCCTAATTCTTATCCTTCAACTAATTAGAGTCTTTTCTGGGGCCTGTAAAAACTGCTTGACCTCCTGAAGGGGAGGGGGCCGGGTCTGTTTCCAAAAAAAAAAACTTAGGAAGGGGAAAGAGGGTATGTGCTAAGTGCAATAATCAGTGTAATAAATACCTCTTTGACTTAGAGACATTTACTGCCTCTTCCTTAGTTACTCCACCTCTTTCTCTAAGCATATAGTTAAATATATGTACTCTATGATAAAATATATGATATGTGTATATGTGTTTATTTATCTCTGAGACAATGAAAATATGAGTTAGGCTTACAATGAAACAGGAAAAGAGTATGCTGGGTGTGGTCTTTAGGGAATTACAAATATCCTTTAAGTGTCTCCAAGTTTTTTTCCCAAGAAACAAAGGCCTAAAAAAAAATCGATATTTTACATTGCTAATCAATATTTTACATTCAGTGTTGCTGAATAGCTTCCAGTTGTGGGGTGCTATAGTCTTAAGAAATAAAAATGATTAGGAACAGTTGAGTCTTAGAGTATATTTCCTAAGTGGTTACAATCTTTTGATTATGGCAGGTGCTTAATAGTTGCTTATTAAATTAAATTTTACCAATTTTTCCATTATTCACTGGAAAAATTATAATGATTATGAAATGAAATCCTGTCCTATTGTCTTCTTTATTAGGATTTGGAGTGGATCAATTGCGCGATGATAATCTGGAAACTTATTGGCAATCAGATGGTTCACAGCCTCATTTGGTGAACATCCAATTTAGGTAATTTTTTGTTTTTCAATTTTTTATTGGATATTTCAAGAAAAAAAGGTTATTTTAGCCTCAATAAATATAAAAGTGAAAAAATTTAAACTTAGACATTGCTCTTTTTGAAGTCTTTGGGATTTCTTCTGATCAACTAGGTTGTAAATTTCTCAAGACTATGAATATTATAGTTTATTGAATGCCTTAAACTAGCAGTTCTCAATAAATATTGTTTGAATAATTTTTAGAAATTAATAAATCTCAAAAAGTATATTTTGCTCATGGTAGATACTTTAAAAATTATTACTTCAAGAATTATTACTTCAAGTGGATCTATAGGAATCATAGCACATTTTTGAGCTATTTACAAATTTCGATTTGAATTTACAAAATTCAGTTTGAAATTTGAAAAGGAAATTTTTACTTGGGATTTCTAACAATTTTAAATATTGTCTTCCTATGATTGAATATAATTCTACTCTGATGAAGCATAGATAAACAACCAATTAAATTACTCAGTTTATATTTTTTCAATAATCCCATCATACTGATTTTAATGTACTAAATATATATTTATACATATTTAGTTTGTAAAACCAAGGCTGTGGTTTAAGCTACTATACTTTTCACATCATGAGTGTAGTTCTTTTGTTCCTTTAAAATTGATGACTTTTGTCTTTGTAGCAATCATTTTTTGGGGTGAGGGGAAATCTCTTTTCCATATGGAATCCTTTGTAACAAAGACAAATCACATTTAGATCAATTGCATGTCCTCATGAATGATGTATTCATATCCCCATTTTGTAGTCATTCTTTTAACATCAAAGAATATGAACAGAATTAGAGAAAGGAGGGACACTGAAAAAGGAAGAAAGGACAGAAGGAAGAGAGAGAGAAACCTAAGCTATTGACAACTGTAACAGTTAAATTAATTTCTCTACTAAAAAGTATTATACTTTTATGAGGTTTATTAAAGATTATTAGAAATCAAGGATACAAAATAATAAACTATGTGCCATGGCTGATTTAGCAAAATTTAGACCCCTGTGCTTAGTTTACTCACTACATCCTTGCAATCTCTGAGTACAGGAAGAGGCCGAAGTAGGTGTTACAGGCAGTTTAAATACAATTTATGTTCTTGCACTCAGGTGAGGACTCAGGTGAGATTATAGGGAATTCTGGGAAGTACCATGGACTTCTGGGGATTGAAGTCTAGGATTCAAACTCCATTTTTACACAACCATAATGAAAAAATGCATCTAAATTGTTCATAGTTAGAACAATACAAATGAAAGCAATTTTGATACTTCACATCTGTCACATTATCAAGCAAGAAAAAAAGGGAAATGACAATATCTGTAGGGGGCCACTAAGGTTTTGTTGGTATAGTTATGAGTTAGTTGGTCTAAGCATTCTAGAAAAGAATTTGGAATATTCCCCCAAAGTGACTAAATTGTTTAAATCCTGTGACCCAAAAAGACCATGATTATGCCTAACGAGGGAAAGGACTTATATTTACAAAAATATTTATAGTAACTCTTATTGTAGTAACAGAAAATTAGAAATTAAGAAGGTATCCATCAGTTGGAGAATGGTTAAACAAATTCTAGTATATGAATATAGTAGAATATTACTGCACTCAAAGAAATGATAAAATGGATGGTTTCAGAGAAATTTGAAAAAACTCATAGGAACTAATGTAGAGTGAAATGTGCAGAAAAGGA
Organism: Monodelphis domestica; assembly: GCF_027887165.1. Lineage (NCBI taxonomy): Eukaryota > Metazoa > Chordata > Mammalia > Didelphimorphia > Didelphidae > Monodelphis > Monodelphis domestica. Next base: position 178,592,945 of record NC_077232.1, on the reverse strand, counting down.
TTACAATTTATACAATGACAAAAACATATTTGAAAGGATACACGATGAAGCATGCTATCTAACCTCCAGATAGGAAACTGATGGACTGAGAATCTAGACTCTCAGAAGAGAAGGATATTTTTTTCCTCTTACAAATTTCAATTTGAAACGGAAATTTTTACTTGGTATTTCTAACAGTTTTTAATATTGATATCTTCAAATGAGCAGCTGCAATTCTAATATGAACTATAGCTAAACAACCAATTAAATAGCTCAGAGTTTATATATTTTTTTAATCTCATTTTGTTGCTTTTTTCTTTTAAATGTGACTAATGTGGGTATTTTGCATGTATATACCTATGTGTAATTTGTTTTTCTTGCCTCTTCAATAGGTGGGTTTGGAAGAGATTTTGAAAATGAAAAAAAGAAATTGAATTTTTAAAAAATTGTTAAGACAGAGATCTTTGAAAGACTTAATAAGCTTTAATTAGTACCCCCCTCTTGATAAAAGTGAAAAACTCAAGGTGCAGGAACATACTTTTTTCAGATGTAATCAACATATGGGGTTATTCTCCTTGCTTACAGATATCTGTTACAATGATTTTATCTTTAATTCATTTAAGGGAGTGTTGGTGGTGAGGGCAACGAGGTCTAGTGATGGGGGGATACCAACATAGGGTAGAAAAAGAGATACTAAAGCATTTTTTTAGGTGCACAGAAAAGAAAGTAACAGAAGTCAGTAGGAAATACAAACATATCAGGAAACACAAATAGCTAGGGAAACATTTATTAACATCCATTTATGAATTTATATGCTTAAAGAAAAAAACAAGTTATCCATAAAACAAGCTATTGGTATACATACAATTCTCTTTTTCTGTTCTACTTTGCATATGAAATGCCTTATCTTGTTTTATTTTGATTATGTTCAGAAGAAAAAAAACTAAAGAAAAAAAGCTTTTCCATTGTTACATATAAACCTTCTAGAGTCTCATTTTGTTCACCTGAACTTGAAGACATTAGTACTTATCTCAAAAAGGATATTGTGAGTATCAAATATGACAATAAGTTTTGCAAGTGGTTTGCAAAATTTCAAGCCATATATACATATTGGCTACTATCTTAAAATTATTATTAATAGGGAGTGCTAGTCAATTACAGTCTGATCAATCCACAAGTATTTATTGATTATCTACCTTCACAAGTATGACTGTCATACTTTGAAGGATACAGAATTATATCACACAACTCCTGGCCTTAAAGAGTTTACATGGGGAAGTATGACAGGGCAGAGATTCAGATACATGGAGTAACACTGAATCGGTCTGATATAGTTTATAACCTTGCTAAATTACATGGTACATAGAATAAAATACTATTGAGTGTTAATAAGAGACATCACTCTGGGATGGGCAAGGAGTCAAGGGAAAATGCCATGAAAAGTGAAATTGGAAGGAGCAATAGTTTGCTTAGTTATCATTTATTGACCAAAGTAGGGGATTAGGAGGACCAGAATGAGTGATACTACTAGATTAATCCAGTTTCTTGATTGTGTTTCATGTATTTACGCCTTTTTCCTTGTGCTTATGAATTACTAAAGTAGAAATGTGTTCTCATCAGTGTGGGTATTCCCTTCAAAGATGTAGATCCCTTCCCATCCGTGATTATCTTTTTTTTGCCATCTAATTGTGCTAGAGACCATTTTTGCTTTCTCTTGACATCATAAGGATGCCAATTGAACTCTTTGGCTGTTCATCTGTTATCTTTTACTCTCACCATGTGCCCCATTAGAAAAAACAAACCCAACATACTTTTCTGTGACATCTTTTATGCTGCTGCTTTTGTGTAGTTCAGAGCAGGAAGACTGAATTTGAATATGAATTCAGACACTTCCTGGGTTTGTGACTCTGGGCAAGTGACTTAACATCTAACTGCCTCAGTTTATCCATCTGTAAGGAGGAGATAATTATAGCACTTAGTTCCCAGGATCTAGGAGTTATGAAGAGTTGTATATGATAGAACAACCACACCAAATCTTTTGCCAAGCACTGTGAGGAGCTGTAAAGATTTAAAAAAAAAAAAGTAAAATCAATATTTACCCTCAAGAGACTTAATTTCTAATATGGGAAGCAATGTATAAAATTGAACACATAGAGGACAAATCCATGATATATGATTACAGGGGGAAAGTTTCTGTTAAGAGAAGAGAGTTGGATCAATGAGTAGTAATAGAGATGCAGAAATATAGGGAATAACTGTTTAAGGTGAGAGGGAATTTTTAAATTATGGAACAGCCATTCCAGAGGGTATAAGGTCTAGGCAGATCTAGAGTGTGACATAAGCTGACTAAGGGGTTGAGGTGGGAGGTGCAGGGTAATTAGAAAATGGACAAAATGAGTTTGAGGAGGGAGAGATTGTTTTTTGACAATAGGACATTTAGTACTAAAGAGACTGGGAAAATAGGAGAGTATGGCGATATGTTAAAACTGGAGAATGAATCCAGAAAGAGTAATAGTGAGTTCTATTGATGAAGGCAGGTAAGTAGAAAGTACAGAATCTTCTTTAGGTGTGGCATAACTTTTTTTAAATTAAAAATTTTTTAAATATTTTTCTTTGTTTACATATTTCACTTTCTTTCCCTCTCCTCTTTCCTTCCCCCTCCAGGATCAAATAAGCATTTCCACTGGGTTATATTGTTACATTTTAAATTAATATATCTACCACTTATTATTTTTCATAAATTATATTAATAGTAAAGTTAGATAAGCACAGAATTAAAGTTTTTGCCTTACTCTAAGTTCTCAGATCATGTGTCTCTATTTTACTGGTGTCTCCTCTCTCCCTCACCTGTGCTCTCTCTCAGAGTCCATCCCAAAAAAGCCCAGACAAGACTTGCCCCCTTTCTTATATTGACATTCACAGATGTAACTCTAGTATGTCAAGAATGTTGACAAACAGGTCAGCAACCTAGGAGGGAGAGGGGATGAACCTCCCTCAATACAATCCCCTTGTGATACTTTGGGAGACCTGTGTCCCCAATGGATCATTTAAACATAACTAATTTTAAACCTCTAAATACCTTCTAGGTAAAAGTACATACAATATTACATTTTCCAAGAGGAAGTTATAATAGTTAGAGATAAGAGGGAAATATGACAAGAAAAATACATAAATTAATTGATAGACTCATTGACAAAATGCCAGTTAGGGGGCAGTCCCCTTTGGTATAAGAGTTTACGTTCAGAATAAGTATGTTCAACCCCTTCAGTTCAGTTCATTATATCCCAACGTTCATTCTGGATCTTTTGATGCAGTGTGTGGCTTTTCAGGCATCTTTACAGCATCTTCTCCAAAAGGATCCACTTTTGTGATTCAGGATATTGGCAAGTTTCTTTTCCTGAAATTTCTCCAAAAAATCTTAAATCTTGGATTTTAGGATAATTACACAATTACCCCTGAGGCAGGTGTTGACCAACACCAGAATCACCCTGGGATACATGGCTGACTTATGAGGTGTATGAAACAATTGTCAAGAGAAAAAGCAACCCCCCCCCCCCCAACAAAAATCCCAAAGAAAAAAGCAAAAATTAAATTGTGTATAAAAATAAGTATAGAAATGATAAAAAAAATAAAAATCTTATGTGTATAAAATTCTGAATAAAAAATAAACCCATAACAGGTTCTTGAATCACAGGCAAGGTCCAATTATAGTGACTTATGTCCCACAAGCCTGTAGGACAATAGCAACAATACACAACTTTACCCATTTGTAGCCAGGACTATAATGTGATTTTAACTTCACTGTCAGGGATGGGGGAGCAAGGATGATAGCCAAACTGAGGTATTTGACTGAGAATATTGCACAAGGAGTGGTACAAGGAGTACTGCATCTTAACATGTGTCAAGTGCTGCAACCTTGATTCTCACACTAGGTTCAATTCCTTTCACATTGGCATTCAAGTTCAACAATCCTCCCTGGATTGCTTTGGTCCTTTTTGTCCTCGTGCTACTTGGCATTGTATTATGGCTCTTTTGTTGCCTTTTCCTGGAATCAGACACAATCATTAAACACAGTCCCGTGGCATTTATCAATTAGTGGCCCTCAGAGCTCCGGGAAGCCGTGGCCCCTCCCCCCTCAGACTGTAGGCTCTTCTGGCCATCTAAGGCACTGAAAAATCTCGCAGAGAGTGCTGAGCCAGTCTCAGAGCGTCAAAGAAAGTCAATGGAGAAGCATTGGGAGGGAACTGAGGAGGGCAGTAACACGGAAACACCAACAATTCCTGGCCTCCCCGGGAAGACAGAACAGCTGAGGAGAACCGGACAATTTGCTTAGGGCTAAAACCTCTGAACACCAGACAGAGATAAGAAAAGCTAGTCCTCCCCACTCAGATAGAGACGGCAAACTCCACAGAAGCACAAAAGCCTCAAAATTCCAAGAAAAACAAGAAGGGGGTGACTTTGGACATATTTTATGGAGCAAAAATACAAAATACAGAGGAGATAGAGAGGAAACACAAGCAAATGCTCCAAAACCTTCCAAAGGAAAAGGAAACTCTCCACAAACCCATGAAGAATTGGAATCGGAAAGGATCAAAAAGATGGAAGCCTGGTACTTTGAAAAAACAAACAAAATAGACAAAGTACTGGTCAATCTAATTAAAAAAAGGAAAGAAGAAAAGCAAATGAACAGCATTAAAGATGAAAAGGGGGACAGCACCTCCAATGAAGAGGAAATTAAGGCAATCGTTGAAAATTACTTTGCCTAATTATATGGCAATAAATACACCAATTTAGGTGATATGGATGAATATATACAAAAATACAAACTGCCTAGACTAACAGAAGAAGAAATAGAATTCTTAAATAATCTCATATCAGAAAATGAAATCCAACAAGCCATCAACGAACTTCCTAAGAAAAAATCCCCAGGGCCTGATGGATTCACCAGTGAATTCTATCAAACATTCAGAGAACAGTTAATTCCAACACTATACAAACTATTTGACATAATAAGCAAAGAGGGAGTTCTACCAAACTCCTTTTATGACACAAACATGGTACTGATTCCAAAACCAGGCAGGTCAAAAACAGAGAAAGAAAACTATAGACCAATCTCCCTAATGAATATAGATGCAAAAACCTTAAATAGGATACTAGCAAAAAGACTCCAGCAAGTCATCACAAGGGTCATCCACCATGATCAAGTAGCATTTATAACTGGGATGCAGGGCTGGTTCAATATTAGGAAAACCATCCACATAATTGACCACATCAACAAGCAAACCAACAAGAACCACATGATTATCTCAATAGACGCAGAAAAAGCCTTTGATAAAATACAACACCCATTCCTATTAAAAACACTAGAAAGCATAGGAATAGAAGGGTCGTTCCTAAAAATAATAAACAGTATATATCTAAAACCATCAGCTATATCATCTGCAATGGGGATAAACTAGATGCATTCCCAATAAGATCAGGAGTGAAACAAGGATGCCTATTATCACCTCTACTATTTGACATTGTACTAGAAACACTAGCAGTAGCAATTAGAGAAGAAAAAGAAATTGAAGGCATCAAAATAGGCAAGGAGGAGACCAAGTTATCACTCTTTGCAGATGACATGATGGTCTACTTAAAGAATCCTAGAGATTCAACCAAAAAGCTAATCGAAATCATCAACAACTTCAGTAAAGTTGCAGGATACAAAATAAACTCACATAAGTCATCAGCATTTCTATATATCTCCAACACAGCTCAGCAGCAAAAACTAGAAAGCGAAATCCCATTCAAAATCACCTTAAACAAAATAAAATACCTAGGAATCTATCTCCTGAGACAAACACAGGAACTATAAGAACACAACTACAAAACACTCTCCATAGAACTAAAACAAGACTTGAGCAATTGGAAAAACATTAACTGCTCATGGATAGGACGAGCCAATATAATAAAAATGACCATCCTACCCAAACTTATTTATCTATTTAGTGCCATACCCATTGAACTCCCAAAAAATTACTTTACTGATTTAGAAAAAAACCATAACAAAGTTCATTTGGAAGAACAAAAGATCAAGGATATCCAGGGATATGATGGGGGTCTTGCAGTCCCAGACATTAAACTATATTACAAAGCAGCAGTCATCAAAACAATTCGGTACTGGCTAAGAGATAGAATGGAGGATCAGTGGAATAGACTGGGGGCAAGCAACCTCAGCAAGACAGTGTACGATAAACCCAAAGATCCCAGGTTTTGGGACAAAAATCCACTATTAGCTAAAAACTGCTGGGAAAATTGGAAGACAGTGTGGAAGAGATTAGGAATTGATCAACACCTCACACCCTACACCAAGATAAATTCAAAATGGGTGAATGACTTAAACATAAAGAAGGAAACCATAAGTAAATTGGGTAAACACAGAATAGTATACATGCCAGTCCTTTGGGAGGGGAAAGACTTTAAAACCAAGCAAGACTAAGAAAGAATCACAAAATGTAAAATAAATAATTTCGACTACATCAAATTAAAAAGCTTTTGTACAAACAAAACCAACATAACTAACATCAGAAGAGAAACAACAAATTGGGAAAAAATCTTCAGAGAAACCTCTGACAATGGTTTAATTACTCAAATTTATAAAGAGCTAAATCAATTGTACAAAAATCCAAGCCATTCTCCAATTGATAAATTGGCAAGGGACATGGATAGGCAGTTCTCAGATAAAGAAATCAAAACTATTAGCAAGCACATGAAGAAGTGTTCTAAATCTCTTATAATCAGAGAGATGCAAATAAAAACAACTCTGAGGTATCACCTCACACCTAGCAGATTGGCTAACATGATAGGAAAAGGAAAGTAATGCTGGAGGGGATGTGGCAAAGTAGGGACATTAATTCATTGCTGGTAGAGTTGTGAACTGATCCAAGCATTCTGGAGGGCAATTTGGAACTATGCCCAAAGGGCGATAAATGAATGTCTGCCCTTTGATCCAGCCATAGCACTGCTGGGTCTGTACCCCAAAGAGATAATGGAGAAAAAAACTTGTACAAGAATATTCATAGCTGTGTTCTTTGTGGTAGCCAAAAATTGGAAAATGAGGGGATGCCCATCAATTGGGGAATGGCTGAACATTGTGCTCAAAGGAATAATTAACTGGAGAAATTCCATGAGGACTGGAACAACCTCCAGGAACTGAAGCAGAGTGAGAGGAGTAGAACCAGGAGAACATTATATACAGAGACTGATACACTGTGGTACAATCTAATGTAATGGACTTCTCTAGTAGTAGCAATGCAATGATCCTGGACAATTCTGAGGGATGTATGGAAAAGAACACTATCCACATTCAGAGGAAAAACTGTGGGAGTAGAAACACCAAAGAAAAACAACTGCTTGATTACATGGGTCAGGGGGATATGACTGGAACGACCTCCAGGAAGTGATGCAGAGTGAGAGGAGTAGAACCAGGAGCACATTATATTCAGAGACTAATATACTGTGGTATAATCGAACGTAATGGACTTCTCCATTACTGGAGGCATAATGTCCCTGAACAATCTGCAGGGATCTAGGAGAAAAAACACTATTCATAAGCAGAGGACAAACTGTGGGAGTAGACACACCGAGGAAAAGCAACTGCCTGACTACGGTGGTTGAGGAGACATGACAGAGGAGAGACTCTAAATGAGCACTCTAATGCAAATACTAACAACATGGCAATGGGTTAGAATCAAGAACACATGTGATACCCAGTGGAATCACGCGTCGGCTATGGCGGGTGGGGGGGAGGAAATGAAAATGATTTTTGTCTTTAATGAATAATGCTTGGAAATGATCAAATAAAATATTATAAAATTTAAAAAAAACTCTAAAAAAAATCTAAAAATAAAAAAATAAAAACAGTAGTACAGTAACCAATACAGATTTTAAGAAGTACAAAAATTCCCAAAATTATGTGCCCATTATAGGACAGCTACAAACAAACCTGTTCCTTGTAGCCATGAGAGGTTCTACCCCCTATCATTAGGATTCACATGAGTCTCTACAGCTACTTGCTGTGTGTCATTTAAAAGCCTGTGAAGCTCATGGATATTTGTCACAAGTTCTCCAGACCTATTTACATAAGAACAAGACTGATTATAAATTCACAAGCACCTCCTAATGCTTTTGTGAGCATGTCGAGGGCCAGTTGATTTTGTAAGACTGTTTTTGTTAAGGAGTCATAGCATATCATGTAGATAAGAGATGGCTTTAGTGGTTTGGGAGATGGCTTGAACTGTGTCTTGAGCCAGTCTTTTAATCTCAGCTGAGGTATTTCTAACAGTCAATTACTGCCATCATTCCAAAATTTGGCAGGATATCCCAGAAAAACCTCAGTCCTGCTGATGAAGAGGCTACTGAAGTTGTTCTTCACCTCTTGGGTCTAGAATGCCGCTCAGAACCTAGAATTTCATCTGTTGGTTTTTCTATCTAGCCATCATGATCATGCATGGATATAGATGGAATAACATAGGCTAAACCATAAGTAACATACCATACTGGTGGAAGGGTAGACTAAACTGAGGAGTTACAAATATAGAACTGTCCAGGGGTGACCAAACCCTATTGGAAATCCTCATCTGGGATGAGATTGTAATAGTCATAAAAGGCATGTATTTAAATGTCCCATCCATTTCATTTTAAGCTGTACTCTAGCACAGAACAATGTGGAGGTAGGGAATGCAATAGTATTTTTGCACTGTGCCTTGTCTCCTATGTACTTACTACTACTCAATGGACCCTTACCTCTTCTTACAAGTCAAAGGTGGGCAAATGATCAGACATAGGTACTAGTGTTCCTAGATATCTGAAAATTACATCTGAACACCCTTTAAAATCAATTAAGAATTTTTAGCTCATCAAATTTTTCAAAAGTCACTGACATAGGTTATAACCATTTTGATGGGGTCCACCCATCATCATTAATTTGACAACTAACAAAAGCAAAAGGTGTAAAAGGCCGTTTAGACGATATGTGACCTTCTTGTGTTGCAAATTGTGGTAAAGTCTCATTACTATGGATTGGAATTCTTGCCCGTGACAAAACAGAGCTCCGGTGGATCTGATGACATACCCAGCACCTGTGAGGACCAATGGCATTTCCCCAGAAAAGAGTTTGTCCAACTTGTCTATAGACTTTTATAATGACATTATCACCAGTCCAGTCATAGGGGGAAGGTACAAATAAAGACAATCTAATAGAATACATAATTAATAGCCAAAACACAGTAATTTAAGGTGACATAGTAAAATCGAATATGATAGATTAGATCAATATATGAATTTAAAAGCAAAATTAACTCTTAAAACAATCAGTAAGTACAATAAATGTGACAGGACAAAGTCATTCAAAATCAATAGAAGGTACCCATTTTACACAGGAGGAATGAATCTAGGAGTCCTTTTCTCCAATTTTAATAGCTGTAGGAGTGGGTAACAGTACTTGAAATGGACCTTCCCAGGCAGGCTAAGTCACTCCAGTACCCTGGAAGTTCTTTATGTACATTTTATCTCCCGAGTATAGGTCATGGAGTGAGAAGTCTAGTGGTCCTGCTTGTACCACAGCTCCAGATTTGTGGAGTTCTTGCAATATGACCTATAAATCCTGTATATTAGAAGAAATAGAAGTAACCTGGCCTAGTAATGATGTGTATGCAGGATAAAAAGGCTTAGCCTGCACTGGGGGATGTTTAAAAAAGCATCTCAAAGATGAGATATGGAAATCTCCCTGAGGTCTGCTATGAAAATAAAACAAAGCTAAGGAGAGGACTTCAGGCCATTTTAAGTGAGTCTCAGTGCACAATTTTCCAATCATGGTCTTAAGTTTTCTATTAATTCTCAAGTTTTCTATTAATTTTCTCAACTTCACCTGAGCTCTGGGGATGAAATGTACATGGAATTGGGGAGTGGTCCCCAGACAAGAATAAAAATGGGTCAAAATAGAATCAGTAAAATGGGTTTCCCTGTCTGAATCAATTCATGCTGGCAGGCCAATGTGAGGGTTAGTTTCTCTTAAAAGCACTCTAGCAACAAAAGCTGCTGTAACTCAGGAACTAGGAAAAGCCTCCAGCCATCTTGTTAGCTGGTCCACTATGACTGGGCAAAATTTGTAATGTCCAGCTTTAGCCATTGTAATATATCAATTAGTAGTTGCTCAAAAGGTGTGTAAGCCAAAGGAAGCCCACCAAAAGCCCTGCCTTGAAAAACATGGTGGTTATATGCCTGGCAAGTGGAACAGGCTGCACACACTTTAGAGACTATGGTAGTCATACCAGGGGCTATCCATACCTTCTTAACAGAGTCTACAATGCCCTGGGTGCCAAAGTGACCTTTCTTATGCACTGATTGGCATATTTGGTGATAAAAACTTCTAGGAAGCAGAGGTTTTCCTTCAGAGGACATTCATACTCCATTTATCTGTTTTGCTTTAAATTGTTCCTTCCATTTTTCCACTTCCTTTTCATTATAGGAAAGTGACAAATCTGATTCATTATTTGTTGTTAATGTTAAAATTAATTCAGGTCCTTCTATAGCTGCTAACTTTGCAGAGGCATCTGCCCGGTCATTTCCCTTAGAGACAGAATCAGTTCCACCTGTATGGGCAGAGTAATGAACTATAGCTTGGACTTCAGGTAGATGGAGAACAGAAAGAACTTCATTAATAATTTCTGCATTTGCTATAGTTTTCCCAGCTGAGATTAAAAATCCCCTCTGAAGCCATAACATACTGACTAAATGACAAATTCCAAATTCATATCTCATCAGTATAAATTGTTGCCTTCTTACCCTTGGCAATTATACAGGCATGTTTTAGGGCTATCAATTCTGCACCTTGAGCACTTAAATTTGAGGTCAGTGAAGCTGACCATACAGTGGCAAATTCTGTGACTACAGCAGCTCCAGTGTAACATATACCATCTTTCATGAAAGAAGAACCATCAGTAAATAAGACTAGATCTGGATTGTCTAAAGTAGTGTCCAGGAGATCTTCCTGAGGGTTTTCAGCCATGGAGACTAAAGTTTCACAGAAATGTAATGAGTCTGCTGAGACTGGCAAATCAGGAAGCAAGGTGGTAGGGTTAAGAGTTGTATAATGTTTCAAAATCATATTTTTGTTGTTTAATCAGGTTATTCCCTATCTCATGAGTCTTTGATAAGAGAATGCCTGTGTCTTATGTCTGAGCAGCAATGCTTCTTCATGTATGCACGTAATTGTTAATGGGCATCCCAATACTAAGTCAGCCTCCTTACTTGCCAATAAAGTTTTGGCAGCTACGTCTCTAAGGCATGCTGGTGTTCCTGCAGCTACTGGGCCCAGCTAGGCCAAATAATAAGCAACTGGGTACTGAGCTGGTCCTAGACTTTGGGTTAAAAAACCTGAAGCCTCCCCTTTCTGTTCATGCACTTATAAAATTAATGGTTTATCATAGTGTGGGTTACCTAGAGCAGGGGCAGATAAGATAGCTTGTTTTAAATTTGACAGGGCTGACAAATGTTCTGGTTCCAATCTAAGCATTTCAGTGACCGAATCTTTTGTCAGCACTATAAGGGCTTTTGTGATTTCCCCATAGCAAGGAATCCATTGTTTACAAAACCCTGTTTCCCCTAAGATTGCTCTCAACTGTTTCTTAGTAGTGGGAGCTCTTAATTTGTGAATATTTTCAATGCACTTAGGAGAAATAGAACAGGAATGAGCAGTTAAATTGAACCCTAAATATTCAACTTTGGAGAGACACCATTGAACCTTTGCCTTTGAGACTTTGTGGCCTCTCTTATGTAGTTCTAACAGAAGATGTTTATTATCTTCCTGGCATGCTGCCACATTTGTTGAAGCCAAGAGTAAATCATCTACATATTTAATTAAGCGACTGTTTGAATTGAATATTTTCTTTATTTTGTGCAAAGAGGGTGGGACTTTCTACGTACCCTTGGGGAAGATGACACCATGCCCCTGTGAGTCTTTCCAGGTAAAAGCAAATATATGCCTGGAATCCCGAATTGGTATCAAGAAAAATGCTAAACACAAATCCACTACAGTAAAGTATGTGGCTGTGCTGGGAATAGAAGAAATTATTACATTTGACTTTGCAACCACGAGATGTCTTCATGAAAAGATTATACACAGCCCTAAAGTCTTGTACAAATCTATATGAACATTTTCCATCAGGGCCTGGTTTTGGCTTTTTTACAGGGAGAATAGGTTTATTATATTTAGATTTGCATGGGATTATTATTCCTTGTTTTATTAATGATTCTGTCACTGGGGAAATTCCCTCAATTGCCTCTTTTGATAGAGGAAACTGAGGAATGGAAGGAGGTGGGAAATTTTTTGTCTTTATCTGAACAGTATCAGCTTATTTAAGTAGGCCAACATCAGAAGATGTAGCCCATAGAGACTCAGGTATATCAGCTGGGATTTCAATGGGGGGGGGGGTTCTCCCATATTCTGACTGTCCGAAAGAAGTACAAGAAACAATTTTAAGCATTCCTCAGGCAATTCTAGCTTCATAGAGCCATCTGGAGAGCATGTTATTGTGGGTTTACGTTTGCGCAAAAGATATCTTCCTAACAAATTTGTAGGGGAATCTGGCATTAAAAGGAAAGAGTGTTTCACTGAGAGGGGTCTCACAGACACCATTTGAGGGGAAAGCTTTTGAATCTTTAGAGGTGCTCCCAACACACATATTCCATTCAAAGAGCCAATAGGATTACATTCAGAATCAGATTTACTCATCAAAACTCACCTAGAAGCTCCAGGGTCTAACAGGCAATCGTAATATGTGTTCCCAGCTTTCAGGGTCATGTGAGATTCTTTATTTTTAGAAGAGGAATGGACTAGGATAATAGGCATTAACATGTCAGGGTCTGGGAAGTCAAAGGTATCGTCCTCCAGCCCTAGACCATTCCCCTTCCGCTCACACCATCAGAAAGATTCTTGACTATTTCTCTGCGTTCCCCTACCCTGAGTACAGGGGTTTTGGTTTGAGCTATGAGTTGCTTCACTTGAATTGCTATTTCTCTTATTATTGCCATTATTCCTCAAGCTTCTGTTTCTATTTACCTGATTTCTCTTTCTACAGGCCATAATTACATGATCCGCCTTTCCACAAAAATAACATAGTAGTTGTTTTGTGGATTCTTGTAAGGGAGCTATGACCTCTCCTTGCTTTCCCTTTCCAACTATTTTAGGTAATTCTTTTATTTCCTTCCTCAATGTCTCCACTAAAGTAGTGTTCTTTTTATCCTTCTCTCCCTGTTCAGTAGTTAATTCCTTTCTTTCCTTCCTTAATGTTTCCATTAAATCAGTGTTCTCCTTCTCCTTTTCCTTGTGGCCCTCAAAAGTATAAATTGCCACTCTTTTTAAGTCTTCAAGGTCCATAGTAGGCCAGATTGGACAGATAATCATAAAATAATTCTTAACTATCTTATAACTCTTTTTTTACAAATTGTATTCTGATTTGTCTGACATCCATTTCCTATCAAGATCCAATTCTATGTACCTTCCTCCCAGCTCAATTAGCCTATCCATAAACTGGGATGGGTTTTCATTGTTTCAGATTCTCAAATTTAGTCCATGTACCAAGCCTATCAGTACAAACTCTCATAGCTTTTAGCAGTGCATTTCTAGCTTGGAATAGTTGTAAGTAATCTTGCTCAGAATTTGGGTTATATTTGGGATCTTCAGTTGGCCAACTAGGTGTTCCCTCTCCCTGGGCCTTATTAACAAGAGAAAGAATATTCTTTCTTTCCCTCTCCAGTAGCAAGGTCTGGAGCAAATCTTCCACATCAATCCATGTGGGATTATATGTACGGGAAATGCTTTGAACCTTATTTATGAGCAGTATAGGCTCAGATTCAAAGGAAGGTAATTTTTCTTTGAATCTCTCAATGTCTTGTGGAGAGAAAAGTGTATGATGTCTAATTTACTAAATCTCCACATCTGTTATAAGTAGGAACATCTCTTAAAGGAAATAGACCTTTATTCGAATCATCTGTGGTAACTGCTAATTGGGCTGTTTTCTGGAGTCAGTGGACTCGGTTGTCATGAGGCTAGAAGGGGAAGAGGGGAGTGAGTGAATTGATAGGGAGATGCTGATCAGGGGGTGGTGAGGCAGGGTGAAAAGATTGGGGGTGGGGCGGGGTATAGAGGAGTAGGATGGGTGAGGTCTAGAGGAGGAGTCAAAGTACGGTGGGTGGGATCTGTCAAGGGAAGGAGGGTAGGGATAAGGATAATGTGTGTAGGGATAGTACAGGTAGGGATAGGGTAGATGGGCGGACACTGGGTAGTGAGAAGGAGGAAACTCAAGGGTATGAGTAGTGGGATGGTAAGTGAGGGTAGAGAGGTAGATTGGGAGGAAAGGGGATGGGAGAATTAGGGGATGAGCAAGGTCTGACATGGAGAGGAGCTCAAGTGTTCAAGTCCTGGTTTGGGTTAACATGAGGAGAAACCTCCTCGCAGGCCAGGTGAGATGATAGAATGTTTCTTGCTAGATCTAATCATTATTTCATGAGGAGGAACTGAAGGAGTTAAGCCAGAATGGTCTGGTTCCAAAGAAAAAATGGTTTTCTCACTAGAGGGAATGGTTGATTTATCAACATCATATGCCCTTAAGAACCAGTATTTGTAATCTTTGTAATCTTTATTTTTAATGACTAACTTCAAATCTTTTAAGATTTTGAAGTCAAAAGAGCCATATTTTGGCCATGTATAAGATATGTCCATCCAGGCTTTGCAAAAATTTTCTAGCTTCCTTCTTTGTCATTCAATTTTCCTTAGGAAGATTAGGATTACACCAATAATTAAAAAGTTTATGAAGGAGTGAACGTGGAGGAATATTTTCTGATTTCCCTTGATTTGTTGCAGTATTTCCCATATTGTCTAGTCTGTCTGACTTAATCTGCCTATTTAAACTAGTCTGAGTATTGTTAAATGGTCAGTTTATACAATGAAAATTTTCTATAACCAAAAAAATGGAGACACAAATTTCTTCAATGTTATTGTGGAAGGCAATGAGAGTAGGCTTAAAAAAATCTAATATAAGGAACTAAATAATTGTTGCACAGCAATAGTACTAATAATGAATGTGTATTTATTATAATTAGTGTTGTTATTAATATTTGTTATTGTCATTATAATTAATATTAGTAAATAATCATAAACAAGTATGAATTATCAATAATAATTATTGTTAATAATAGTTGGTAGTGACTAATAATAGTTATGGAAAATTAATGATTATTTTTATTCATAGTATTATTAATATTATTGTGTTCTACAGTTATTCCTTAATGTTGCATTTAATTAATTCGATTTAATTTTGGCTTTGTTCAATTTTAGGAATTTGGTTTTAATTTTAATTCAATATTATTAATATTTAACTATTAATAATCAGTTTATTTAAATGTATTCCATTTAATATCATTATTTTGGATTAGTAGTAGCAACAGGGAAGTTATTTTCTTTTAAATTTCCTTCAGTTTTTACTTCTTTCCACTGAACAGAGCTGTAACTGCATGTAGAGTATAAGGCACTAGAGAGTCTCTTTATCTAGGAGCAGAGAGATGATAAGCCCCAGATAGAATATGGGAGGGGGAAGGGAGAAGAGCAAAGAATCCTAAAAAGCACTTCAATTAGCTCAGTCCTAAGGATTGTTTGAAGGGGTTAGGGAGGAAAGAAAATTTGAAAGAAAACTGCCTTTCAGTTCAGTCATTTTCCTTCCCCTAGAGATTAGCCAGTGGCCACGTGGATCTCCCATCCCCTGGTTAGGCTCTCAATCCACTGAGCTAGAGAATTCCCAACTGCTACAGGCACCCTGCACTAGCCCCTCACTGTAGGATTTTTTGGGTGGGGTGCGCTGGGTCTTAGGGTCTCCTCACACCAATCTCAAGGGGGCTACCCCTGTGCACTGCACCCCCAGTTCCTACGGGCCGTGGTCACAGCAGCTTGAAGCCTGAGTCAGTATCCCACTGGTGTGGTGCATCAGGGAAAGTACAAAATGACAGGGAGTGTGTGGGATCCCATCTGCACAAAAAGCGTGGACTTCTTCCTCTACCTCCCCACCTGCATTCAAGCTAAAAGAAACAGGGGAGGGAGGAATGCCACATTTTTTCATAGTTGAGGGAGCTGGGGCTCAGGGGCAGAGATTGAGCTGGCTAATTACCCCTTGGTGGAAGGCACCTGATGGTAGTCTCCAAGTTGCATGAGGCCTGGGTCACCAGTCTCCCACAGCCTAGGAGTACCCCCAGGATGAGTTCAAAGTGTTCCTCCACCCTAAGCTTCACTGGGCTGAGTGAAAGGCCTACTAGGACCCTGCCTCAGCTTCACCACTTTAGTGATGCTGTGGAAAGTAAAAGAGTAGGAGTTCCTGTTGGGTCCTAAATCCCCCTGGTTCTATATGTGCAAAAACCCACCTCTACCTATATCCAAGCTGAAAGAAATGGGGGGGTGGAGGGGCACACGCCATTTGGGAAGGAAGGTTTCACTGATCCTATGATCTTCCAGGGTGGCCAATGAGAAAAGGATAACTGCCTTTTCTCTGTCTCAGCCAAGGCATGTCTCGCATATGAAGGCAGACAAGTAGTGCAGCTAAAATCCCCCTACCCTTACCTAAGCAGTTACTCAAAAGTCACTCAGAAGAATTGAAGAATCCAAAATAGACCTTTCTAGTGGTTGCCAACTGTTATAATTAAAATTAATCTATCTACCAGTTATTATTTTTCATAAAGTTTAATAATAGAAAAAGTAGTTAATCACAGAGTTAAAGTTTCTGCCTTACTCTAAGTTTTCAGACCATGTATCTCTAGTCTACCGGCAGAGTCCATCCCAAAAAACCCAGACATGATTTGTCCCCTTTCTTATATTGACGTTCATAGACATAATTCTAATATGTGAAGAATGTTGACAGACAGGTCAGCAACCCAGGAGGTGGAGGGGATGAACTTCCCTTGACACTGTGTGTGTGTGTGTGTGTGTGTGTGTGTGTGTGTGTGTGTGTGTGTGTGTGTGATTGTGTCTGTGTGTGTGTGTTATCACTTAAACCTATTTCTATATTATTCATTTTTGCAATAGAGCAACCTTTTAAAACCAAAACCCCAAATTATATATCCATATAATCAAATGATAAGTCACTTGTTTTTCTTCTGTGTTTCTACTCCCATAATTTTTTCTCTCAATGTGGATAGCATTCTTTCTCATAAGTCCCTTGGGATTGTCTTGTATTACCAAAGTCCATTATATTGTATTGTTCCACAATGTTTCACTTTCTGTGTATATTTTTCTCTTTGTTCTGCTCATTTCACTCTGCATCAGTTCCTGGAGATTCTTCCAGTTCATATAGAAATCCTCAAGTTCGGTATTCCTTACAGCACAGTAGTATTCTATCACCATCATATATCATGATTTGTTCAGCCATTCCTCAATTGAGGGACACCCCCTCATTTCCAATTTTTTTTGCCATCACAAAGAGTACAGCTATGAACATTTTTCATTATTATCTCTTTAGGTGGTATTATTCTTAAGACCTAAATTATGTTGCAAGTGAACAACACAAATAAGAAGTGATGTTTTTCTGGCCAGAAGTTGCTGTGCCCCATTCATTATTAAAAATATTTTTTCAGTCAGCAAAAATCCACCTACCCCTTCTCTCTCCATCAAGAACATTAGTAAAACAAAGCTTCCATGTTTGCCATATAAAAAATAATGTGTCTCATTCTGCACTTTTGAGTCCTTCACTTCTCTACCATACAGAATCATTAGTCTTATGGGCTCTTAATAGTCAGAGTTCTTAGTTCTTTTTCCGTTTGTTTGTCTTTACCATAATGTTATTATTATATAAATTGTTCTTTTGGCTCTATTCACTTTACTTTTCTTAAGTTCACATAAGTTTTCCCAGATTTCTCTGAAACTATTTTCCTTGTCATTTCTTAGACACATTTGATATTCCCTCTCATTTATATACTATAATTTATGTAGCCATTCCACTACTTATGGGTACCCTTTCAGATTTCTCACTTTACTACCTTAAAAATGGCTATATACTTTCTAGTTGTGTAACTCTGAGCCAGTCACCTAACCCTGACAGCCTAACCCTTTCTGCCCTTCTGACCTGGGACCAATACATAGTATTGATTCTAAGACTCAAGGTAAGGGTTTCTTTTTTTTTTTTTAAATCCTTCCCTACTGCCTTAGAATCAGTACTGTATGTATTGGTTCTAAGGCAGAAATTTAGTAAAGGCTAGGCATGGGGGTTATGTAACTTCTTTGGGTATTTCAAAGATTGCATTTGACTCATTATCTTGTGTTTCATCCACTCACTTGCCCCAGGAAAAACAATAGATGGTGTTTCAATGTTTCTTTGGGGAAATGTAGGAAAATCTTTTCAGATGTGTCACATTGTATCATAGCCCCTGTTTTGCATAAAAAGTCTCTGCCCAGTAGAGTTGATGGACATCCAAGTATTAATAGGAATTTGTGTTCTGTGGTTAAGGGCCCTAGAGTTACCATTTTTTATTTTAGTTTTGATACTTTCTGTTTTTCCTGTGGCATCCATAACTTTTATGGAATCCATGATTTTACTGTCCTCAGGTGATGTTTTTAGCACTGAAAGTGTGGCACCAGTGTCTGTTATTGCTGGATATATTTCTTGTTCCACTTTTATTATCACATGTGGCTCAGGATTGTTAGGTTTTTGAAATACTGGGATCATTGATGCTTGTAATTCTATTTTCCCCAAATCTTATTTTTGGTCTAGTGTTTGTATGTGAGAATTATTGTGTGAATTTTAAAACTACTCCAACCTCTCAGACCATACTTTAGAAGATTTGATTTAGCTATCTCCTGATTGTAACAATGAAGACACACTCTAACAGAATCAGGAATGTCTTCAGTACATTACATTACTCCACCCTACTAAGACATACTTTAGGGGAAGATAAAGTTGTAATCTCCTAATTGAACAATGAAGGTACTTAGTTCTCACCTTATAGTGAAACTAGAACCTTAAGCTAAGTCTATTTTTAGACCTTAATACAAAAAGATGTTAAGTAACTATAAAGATTAAATTAATCACAAAAATGTCAGGTAACTGACAAAAGGTGAACTTAACAAAGAAGTGTGAAGTAGCTCAAAAGATATAAACTAATCAAAGAAGGTGAGAACTTAAAATATGGGCAGTCCTGGAGAGAGCCTTTGATGTGATTGGTAGATGTTATTGGTGAAAATTTATAGGTGGAGACACAAGGGTGAAAGGTCTATATATTTGGGATTTTTTCGTCTCTCAAAACCTCTTTCCCCGGAAAGTTGGATCTGGCTGATCACTTCCTGTGAGCAGCCTGGGCGCCGGTTCAGTCCTGGAACTCAGCCTAGAGGAGTTCACTCAGACAGCTTCCTTGAGATGGTCTCGTGGTGAGTGATAAGACTGACTTCCTTTTCCCTTGGGCTCAGGGAGGCCCTTTGGCCAAGGCCTTTAACTCCTGCCTGGCTCAGCCTGAGCCAAAGAAGTTTAAATTAACTCTTCTTCCTCTCCCTCTCTCTTCTCCTTAAATTCCTTCCCTCTATATTAATTAAATGATCATAAATTTCCAGACTGACTTGGGAATTTTATTTGGCAACCATTTAAATCTAGATTTAAAGTCACAACTCTAAATTCATCTTTACAGTCTACAGCTACAGATTCTTGATTTGAGAATTTGCTTTGCAATCCAGCTGCTTTTTGCATTGGACTTGCTTGAGCATGAAAATTTAAGAATAATGTGATCATGTCTTAGTTGTTTAAATATTCTCTGTGTTGTTAGTTTAAATTCTTCAACATTAGGATTTAATTTAGATTGTTGTAATATATCAGTGACATTTCCCTTTTTTGAATTATCCCTTATATTTGTATCTTCCGGAGGTTGGCTTATATGAATCTCTGGAGATACTGCTTGTTTCAATCCATATGTCTTTTCTGGTACTGCTTTTGATGTTTTTCCCTCAAGTTCAGTGAAACTTTTTGCTTTTGCACCATTAGAACTCCCTATTATTTTTGATTCTATTACATTTGTTTGTTGCTTTAGTTCCCCATCTTTAGTTTGTGGACTGTAGTTCTTTTCATCTCATAAGCTGTTTATGATTTGTGCTGAGAATGCTTTTAACTTATCATCACTAGAAACTGTTTCTTTTTCTCCTTGATTTGCTAAATGATTTTTTACTAGCAAGTTTATTGCATGTGTACCAGTTGTTGTAACAGTATCTCCATTCCCTTCTCCCCATGTTTCTTTATCCATGTTCCATAAACCTCACTTCATATTTCCTCAACATCTTTCTGCAATTGCATTTCCTTATCTTTCTGTTCTTTAGTTTTGTGTTTCCTTTTTGTTAGCCCTAATTGTATGTCAATGCAATTTCCCCCCAATTCTTTTTCCCCATTTCCTTTCCCATCTTTGCTTTTTGCTATCACTCCTTGTATCTGACTTCATAATTGGCATTGTTTGGCAGCACCTGAGACTACTTGTGAATAATATGGTTTCACCCCTTGTTAGATGAATTTCTCCATGGTTTCTAAATTTGGGGCTTACAATGAATTATTGCAATTACAATTACAACATTTTGTATTTGTTTGTGTATTGCTGCTGCTCTGCTTTATGTTGCTTTTCTAGGACCCCTTTTTGTTGTTAGCTTGGACTAAAATAATCTTTAAATAACAGTCACAAACTATATGTCTCAATTCTTTTATTCGATGACACAATCCCCAGGAATCCAGGTAGAGCAAACCGTTGGGAAAAATCCAGGAACAGAGGTATTTTTTATTCTGTGAGGTAGAGAGAGTTCCTTCCAGTTCAAGGTCCAGGAAAGAGTATTAAGAGTAACTGTCACTTTCCTAGTCTCTCCTCCTCCCCCTACCCCCAAACTGCCTTTGCTGTCAATCAATCTTCATTCCATCATTTCAAAACCTTTCTGTGCAATAGTTTCTCCACAGTATTGGTTCCAAGGCAGAAGAGTGGTAAAGGCTAGGCAAGGGGGTTAAGTGACTGCCCAGGGTCACACAGCTAGGAAGTATCTGAGGTCAGATTAAAACCCAGGACCTTCCATCTCTGGCTCTAGCTCTCAATCTACTAGGCCTTGTGGCTACCCCTCCCCCTCTTCCCCAGGTTTGTCTGTTTGTTGTTTTTTTAAACAGCTATAAATATTTTTGAATATTTTAGAGTTTGTTTTGCTAAGAACTAATCTCCCACGTAATCTGCCCTTTTCCTTAATTACGTCTTTCTTTATCCCTTTCCCTATTTCCCCATGGAGTGAAATGTATTTCTGTATCCAACTCTGTGTGTTTATGTGTATATTCTTTCCTTCAATGACTAGTTCAGGTGAGAATGAAGCTCAGTTGTCAGTGGCTCCCTCCTCACCCACTCCTCTTTGTCTGGATGTCTATTTTGATTATTTGATAAAATTTTCCCTAACCTTCATTTCCTGATCCTCCTTCTCCAATCCTTTCTTCAGCTCTCTTTCCATTCTTCTCAGAAGATCATCAAGACATAAAAAAACCCTGCTCAATTTCCTGGGAATAATTTGGGTAGCTCAGGAGCTGAATTGGGCCTGGCTCTGTCCCCTTGGTAGGTTGGAAAACCTAGGGAAGTAGCCAGAGATGGTTTATGCTGATAGTCTTACTAGGTCCAACATTTTTTTTTATTTTGTTCTTGAAAGAATATCAGTGATTTGTTGGTATAATTCTCATGTTTAGTCTATAATTCTTCACTCTTTCATACCTTCCTCTTCATGTGAATTTTCCAACATATTTTTTGCCATCTTTACTTATGACTGCCTTTACATTTAGTGTCAAAGTACATGTTGATTTAATTTGGAGGGCTTTGAGTTTTTTATATAACTTCTCTACCACCTTTACTTTTCAGCAAATATTGATATATAAACCGTAATTATTTTTCTGGTCATCCTTTTGTAAATACACTGCAATATGAAGTTACCAAATGTTCCACAAAATGTTGTTTCTTGTATTTAAATCACATCAAGTTAAAAATAAAGGTTCTTCCCTGGACTCTTTTCTCTCTGCATTCTATTTTTTTTTTTTGTCAATCTCATAATTCTATTCTATTCATCTCTATGTGATGGCTCTCAGATCTATTTATCCAGCCTTAACGTTTTTTCTGACCTTCAAGCTCAACATCTCTAACTGCCTATTAGAACATCTCAAACTAGATATACTATAGACATATTAAAATATATATCTTATCTCCTTGGAAATTGTTACCAACCTGGTAGAGGCCTTTGTCACTTCATTGTTACAATAGCCTGGTGATTGACTTCTCTGCCTCAAGTCTTTATTCTTTCCTGGTCGACTCAGCTATCCAAGTGATCATTTTAAATTGAGCCCAGGTCTGACCATTTCAACCCTCACTCCCATTAAGTAAACTCTAGTAACTCCCTTTATACCTCCAAGTTTAAGTGTAAAATCCTCTCTACCTTTTAGAGCCTTTCAAAGCCTACCTTTCCAGGTATACAAATTATGTTCTTCCATGTATTCTTAAGATACTAGCCTACTTGTTGTTTCTTCAATTTGACACTTTATCTCCCAGTATTATAACATCTATTTGAGATAAACAAGTTGCTATAACATGAAAAGTAAATTTTGAGTACTTTTTAAAATGCAAGTTTCTGCATACTTCTTGGAACTGTTTTCAAAACATTTAATTATCCTTTTCACTGGCTGTCCTCCATGCCTGGAGTGTTCTCTTTCTTCTTCTCCAC
Source organism: Monodelphis domestica (assembly GCF_027887165.1). Taxonomy (NCBI): domain Eukaryota; kingdom Metazoa; phylum Chordata; class Mammalia; order Didelphimorphia; family Didelphidae; genus Monodelphis; species Monodelphis domestica. The sequence continues at coordinate 178,570,189 of NC_077232.1, read as the reverse complement.
TGCCTGACTTTCTTGGCTTCTTTCAAGTCTCAGCAAAAGTCTCACTTTTTATAAGAAATTCTTCCTAGTCCACCCTAATCTTAATGTCTTCCCTCTGAGATTATCCTCAATTTGTCCTGTACCTATCTTATGAGTATATGGTTGTTTGCATGTTGTCTCTCCCAATTGACTGCCCTTGAGAACTAGGATTGTTATTTGTATTTCTTTGTATTCCTAGCACTTAGTCTATTTCCTGGCACATGGTAAGTATTTGTCAATGTTTCGTGACCTGACTCTTTACCATTGTTTTTGTTTCTCATACAATTATTTTTTTAACTTTTATTATTCATAGAAGAAAAACAACAGTGAAGACATTATGTATTTATGCAGACTACAAATCAGATGAAAGCTATACTCCAAGCAAGATCTCGGTCAGAGTAGGAAACAATTTTCATAACCTTCAAGAAATCAGAGTAAGTCAATTATAGCTTTCTAAATGTGCCATCTTTTAGTCCTTTGTTCAGTAGAATATTATAACAGCTATTTGAGAGAAACAAGTTGCTATAAGATGAAAAGTAAATTTTGAATACTTTTTAAAATGCAAGTTTCTGCATACTTCTTGGAACTGTTTTCAAAACATTTACTTGTCCTTTTAAAAAAAGTTACTTGTTGATTTATAAGCATTTTTTCAGGCAGACCATATAAAGCATCCCTTTTGCAGTATAACTTTCTTCATTATGTTTTTGCTATATTGTAGGTTGGCATAAGAAATTAAATGGGAATTTCTAGGAAGTTTTGTGGAAGCCATAAATGACATGCAAAGTCCTGAAAATGACACAGAAAGTTTAGTAACTACATAGCCATATAGTGTTCCAGGAAAATTCTGAAGGATTTATGACAAAGAATGCTATCCACTTCCACAGAAAGACTTGTTGGAGTCAGAATGCAGCTCAAAGCATACATTTTTTCACTGTAGTTTAGTTGGTTTTTTATTTGGAGATTTTGGTTCTATGTGATTATTCTCTTAAAAAATGAACATTATAGAAATGTTTTGTGGGATAATACATGTATAACCCAGATAAAATTGCTTACCATCTGCTGGAGGAGGTACGGAAGGGAGAGAAGAAGACAATTTGGATCACATAACTTCAGAACTTATGTGGAAAATTATCACATTTAATTGGTAAGATAAAATATCTTTATAATGTAATAATTAAAATAGTGGAAGAATTATACACTGTGGCAATTAAAAGAGTGTTTTGGCTTAAATTGTGACCGTAGAAAATATGGTTTCAAGACAGTGTCTTGTTTTAAAATCAAATATAAGGTGGTTGCCAGGGAAAAAATTCCCAATTATTAAATATACCCAAGTCAGCTGTGTTTTATAGAGATTTTAATTCATACAAATGAGGAATTAAAGAAAGGGAGAGAGAGAAAAAGGAAATAATGAGAAAAAGATAGGCCGGCCCAGGCCGGCCCAGGCCAACCCAGGCCCAAGTCCTAAGAGAAAGATCAGTCAGTCTTTTATCCATTCACCACAAGATTTGTCCAAGCAAGGATTCTAGTGTTCAGAGAGACACCAGTTCAGCTTTGACCAGCTGCCATCTCCAGAGAGAGTTCCTCTGAGACTCCTCTTCCAGGCAGCTTTTCCTCTCCTTTTAAAGGGAATTTTCTTCTATGTCACCTCCCCTAAGTTCTCACATCTACCAATCACAGTAGACATTTTCCAAAGGACAGACCATTCTTAATTCACACCTAAGAAGGCTAAACTTTTGAGTAATTCACACCTGAGTAAGTTCTCACCTCTTTGCTCCTTGTAAATTCACAAGTTGCCTAACCTTTATCGGTACTTAGCACCCTTTTTGTATTAGATCTAAAAATAGGCACAGCTTAAGAACTTTTGCCTTACTATAAGTATGGGTTTAAGTATTTTTCATTGTTCAGCAAGGAGTGTCTTCCCCTAAAGCAGGCTTAAGTAGGGGTGTAGTAGAGGTCTCACATTCCTGATCTAAGTTCCTTCACTGTTTAAAATGGGGAATGGTCTTAACCAAATCTTATGAAGTAGGGTCTGAGAATTTTTAAGGTTTGCAATAATAATAAGAAAAAACCTATATAGCTTATGACCAAATTCTTAACCCAGATTTTAAAATAAGGTACTATAAAAACCCAATAAAGGAAAAAAGAAATAATTCAAACTACTTCTCTGGTACAAAGGGAGGGCCAAAAACATTTATGTGGCTTTTCCAGATTGTTTTCTGCTCCTAGTCCCTGCAATGTGGAAGGGATACTTATACTTTGAAAATAGGTATTCAGTATGATTGTCATTAGCATTTTTGCTGTTAATAATAATAACTAGATTTTATTAAATGCTTTACAAATATTATTTCATCTTATCCTCACAACAACACTGAGAGGTAGATGCTATTATTTACCTCCATTTTGCACTTGAGTAACATGAGACAATACAGAAATTAAGCAACTTGCCTAAGGTCACATAGCTAGTGAGGCTGAATTTGAACTCAGCTCTTTCTGATTCTAGGTTTCATTCTTCAACCATTGTACTACTTTTATTTTATACTAAAAGCTTATTTGTTTTAAGGTGAACATAGGGAGTTAGTTGTGTAGGAGTAGACATCATATAGTTGTAGTATAATTTCCCCCCTTTTTTTGATGTAATTTAGCACCTAGATTGTAATTTACAGATTTATGAGTTTTCTGAGGCACTGGAAGGTTAAGTGACTTATTTGCCCATGGTTGCAAAGGCAGTGTGTGTCAGAGGCAGAATTTGAAAACATGTTTTTCTGACTCTAGCTCTGGCCCTCTATCCACTAACCCCATTGCTTTTCTAATTATGTAATAAAAACAAATAGACAAATATCAAAATATTGTCAGTCTCAGAAATCATATAATATTAAAAATTTCTTTAATTTATAGCAGAAACTTTTGTTTTAATATTTTGTTTTTTTCCAATTGCATTTGTTCATAATTGTAACCATATTTATTTCTACTAGTACACATTTAGCTTATTTTTTATGTCACCAATAATAATGGAAAATATCTTCCTTTGAATTAATATATTCTTTTTCACATGTGCTTGAAACTTTTTTATCATAACCCTTTCTCCTTTTTTATTTGTAACTTTTTCCTTTCAGATTAACCCCTTTAAAATTTTACCTTATGCCTACTAGACCAATTGATAGAGGTTTTTAAGGACTCAACCCTGACATTTCTACTATTGGTTTTTGTTTTTTAACTTTTATATGTTAAATTCAAATATGTTATCACTACCCTAATTTTTCTAATTTTTAAAAGTTCTGACTATAAGCTCCAAAAAAAGAATATTTTCATATATTCAGTAGAATGCAAAAAGAGAATTGTACATTAAATTGTGAATCTCCATTCCATACTGTTTGCTTTTAATATATATATAATAAATTACATGTGTTCTTTTCATAACTATCCTGTTTTTCTGTTCTTTCTTCTGAATATCTTTTTTTTGTGCATTTAAAAAAAATGTTATAGTGGCCCTCTGTTTTGTGCAGAACTGTTGTTAATGCCCTTTACAGCTCAAAATAAATATCAGCTATTCTTCTTATCTCTCCTGACCCTCAGTCAAAGAAGAAAAATAAAAACCCGTATTACAAAATAATCATTCAAGCAAACAGATATACCTGCTCCTGATGGCCATGTTTAAAAATGTTTTAAACAACTTTGAAAGTCCTGAGAACTTTGATCTTCATAGTGACTAAACAAAATCCAGAGTACTCATGAAGAAATATGCTACTCATCTCCATATAGAGTATAGATTGTGGCTTAGAGTTTTGTTTTATTTTGTTTTAGGACATGGCCAATGGAGGAATTTGGTTTCCTTGATTATATATGTTTATAATGGGTTTTATTCTTCTTGGTTTCTGAGTAGGGGAGGGAAGAGGGGAAAAATTTAGACATGAAAATAAGTGAATTTCTAAAAAAAATTTTTAATGTATGTCTTTTTCTGCACCCTAGTAGAAAGAGGGTTCCATGCTTCAGATTAGTCCTCTGGAGATGTGATTGGTAGTTGTTTGGATAATAATTCTTAAATCAAAGCTATTTTTCTTTAGAGTGTTGTCATTGTAGAAATTTGCTCTGATTATACAAGCTACATTCATCATTACTTTTTACTCAGTAGGATTCATTGAAATTGCTTTTTTCATAATTTCTTTTTTCATTCTTTTTTATCATCTATTTTAAATATATATAATATGATATATAACATATGATTTGTTATAAATATGTAATAAATTATAATGAATATATTTATCCAAGAAAAATAGATTCTCACATTAGCTTTGCCCAAAAATCTGTCTTATTCTTTTTTCCTTAGTACTCTTTTACCCTCCCCAAGAAAGCAGGTACTATGCTATAGGTTGTATACATATTATCATATAAATCATATTTCCCTGTTTGTCCCTGTCCCAACTTGTTTCCCTTTTTAGCCTGATGTATTTCTATACCAAATTGTGTGTTTAACTCTTCTTTGTTCATTTTATTCAAGAATGAGATGTAATTGATGCTCATCTCTTCCTCTATGTTTATAGTGTACTCTTCTTTTCACATACCCAAATTTTGAGAAATCACAAATTCTATTACCTTTTTCCTCCTGTCTACACTAGTGTATTTCTCTCTTTTCTCTTCTTTAAAAAAAAAAACCCTTCCTTTCTGTCTTAGTATCATTTTAAAGATAGAAAAAGGTAAGGGCTATGCAGTTGGAGTTAAATGACTTGCTCAGGTTTACACAGCAAGGAAATAACTGAGGCCGAATTCGAACCCTTCCTGACTCTAGGCCTGGCATTCTATCTGCTGTGCTATTTAGCTTTCCCCTCTTTCCTCTCCTAAACCACTCAGAATAGTATCAATTCACCTTCAAAAACTCTTATTTTTCTTAAAAAAATTTTTTTCCAGTACAAGTAGAAACAAATGATAATTGTTATCTGATATTTTTCAATTCAAGTTCTCCCTTCCTTATTTCCCTCTTCCCTGAGACAGTAAATAGTTGGATATAGGTTATATCAGTGTTGTCAGGTACCACATATTTCCATAGTCCTCATTCTGTAAAAAAAAAAGACACATTTTGAACACATAAGAAAAAACTCATGAAGGAAAAAAAAGTGAAAAATGGTATGTTTTGATTTGCATTTAGATGCCAATAGTTCCTTCTATGGCAGTTCCTTCATAGTTGATCATCATATAGTATTTTTGTTTCTGTATACAGTGTTCTTCTGGTTCTGATCACTTCACTTTACATTAGTTCATTTAAGTCCTTCTAGTTTTTTCTGAACTTATTCTGTTTGTCATTTCTTTTGGTACAGTAGTATTCCATTACAATCATAAACCATAACTTGTTCAGCCATTTTCTGGTTGATGGACATCTCAGTTTCCAATTCTTCACCACTATGGAAAGAGCTGCTGTAAGTATTTTTTTACAGATAGGTCCTTTTCCTTTAAAAAAATATCTTTGGGATACATACCAAATAGTATTGTTGGTTCATAAGATATGCATAGTATACCCTCTATTTTTCTTAACTCTCTATCCTTTGAAAATATTAAAGTTGGGATAGTTTTATTCTCCCTATACATCATCTTACAACTCTTTTTTTAAAAACCCTTATTTCTGCCTTAGAATCAATACTAAGAATTGGTTCCAAGGCAGAAGAGTGTTAAGAGCTAGGCAATGGGGATTAAGTGACCTGTCCAGGATAACACATCCAGAAAGTGTCTGAGGCCAGATTTGAACCTAGGACCATCTTACAACTCTTAACAGTTGCTCTATTTCAAAGTAAACCTGCCTAGTCTTTTCTTAAAATTTGTGTTTACATTTCAAAATTCCCCCTTTGCTCTGTTCAACAGAAATGCCCAACACCCTTTATTCCATTAAAGATCAATCTTTTTCCCTGTAGGATTTCTGTTTTGCAAGTCAACTTATTTCATAGCATTTGGGCAGTTTTATTTATGATTTCTTGAAGTCTATTGCTCAGGATTTTGTTGTCATGGTTTTTAGAGAGTCTGTAGTTCTTAAATTACTATTTTTCCAGCAAGTTTTTTTTTACACTTTTTTCAGTCATCTGATTTTGTCCTAAAATTTCTTGCCGTCTTCAATTGCATTTGATCTTTTCTCATTTTTAGCCTGCTGAATAACATTTGCCACTTTGTGTCTTATGCTCTTCTCTTTTCACTTTCCTCAAGAGCTTTCATTTCATTTTAAACATCTCTTGCTTTTTTTTCCCCTTCCAGTTTATTCATGTATTCATTTTGGAAGATCTTTTTTTCCCTGTGATTCCCTGCTTACAGTTGCTAATGCAACACTTGCTCATAGGTTGCATTTTGAAGTTTTTCTGGATATAATTCTATAGTTGGTGTATTTTCTTTCATTGGTTTACTCAACTCTTTTGCCTAGTTTTTGAAGTGGGGCTTTATGTCAGGCCCAAGTTCTTTTTTTTTTTCTACTTGATCTCTCCCTTGGTCAACAACATTTTCTTTCTGTTCTCGTCCTCCCATTATTAAGTGAGCCTGGATCTCTGGAGTTCAGGTTACTGAATCTTTAGAGTCTTCTGGTGTTTCAGGACAGAGACAGAGTGCTATGGAGCTCAGCACCCTGTAGTGACCTTGTCTGAGTGGTGCCCCACTCTCATTGGTCACTGACAATTCTGGTGACTCCAGGGCTCCTGATGCGAATTGCTGATCATCCTTTCTGGTGGAGCCTTCTTTTTCTGTTGCCACCAGATAAGAATCCTGCAGTTTACACATGTCTCTGGTTCCTCTGATAAAGGGCTAAGAGACTGTTGGATCTGCCACTGGCTTTGCTGACCTCCCAGTTTTCTGTTGTCCTTGGACTTCTGGATGGCTTTTTATCCAGTTCTAGGATGTAAGAAGTTCTTATTTTAAATTTCCGCTGGAGTAATTGTGAGGGAATTGAGCTGCTTATTTGTTTAGAAAATCATATTAGCTGACCAAAAATCAAAATAAATGTTGATATAGAATAGGGTCACCTCCACCTGCGGGGTCGAAGAAAGTAGTATTTAGATTTCGATCAGTTAATAATATAGTAATTCCTGCAGCTAGAACTGGAAGTGATAGAAATAGAAGTACAGCTTTTAATTTCTTTTTTGTTTGGATCTCATATACTTATAGGCTTTTTAAATTTTCTTTTTGTTGTCTTTGTTGTTTAGAGCACTGTTGCATTTATTGTCTAGTGATGATTTATAAAATAGTGAAAATACATTAATTTTTATATTTATTTGGGAGAGATAAGCATGGCCTATTTGAAATGTCCACTAGATGTCATTGTTGTCCTTAATTGCTAGGTTCATATCTTCTAATAATGTTCTTTTCCAATGTCAGTGTTCTTATTCTTTCTCACTGGTTTTGGTTTGTTTGTTTGTTTTTTCCCCACACATATGTATATGAGTATATACGCACATATCTAGTGTGTATGCATGTGTGTATATGTACATGTATGTGCATATGTACACATGTATAAATATACTTAATAGATACTTATATATTATCCTGTAATTTTAAAAAAGAAAATAAATACTCTTGTGTAGAGTGTCTAGCTTTAGAGAAAACATATTTTGAATTCTTTTGGAAGTATCACTAACTTTTGATAATAGCTCAGTGATTCAAGTAGTTTAAAAGAATATTTTTGATACAGTGGTTGGATATAGCCTTATTTTTTATGCCGCTTAAGTGGTAAAAATAACATATAAAAATTGAGAAAACTATAGAACAGAATGATTCTTTTTGAAAATTTTCTAAAATTTACCAACAGTATGACGGTATAAATCTGCATGCATATGCACCCATACAAATCTATCTCCACCATTTTCCTGAGAAGTAACACCATTAAATGTATCAGACAATCATAGAATTTGTGTCCCTGCAGAGCTGGAAGAGCACAGGCAACCTTTCTGCTTGCCAGTAATAGACCAGAACCTTTAGCTGCTACTGTAGAATGTTATCACTGAATACTGTGGGGCTCAGGGCCTTTTAGAGAATTTGGCTAATATTTAAATACCTTCCATTTGATGAATTTATTTCACCACTTTCCTGATTTTATAAGTTAGGGAAGGAGAAGAAACAGTGCTGCTTTCTTTTTAGAAAGCCAAGGTGAGGAGGATACTAGGCTTATTTTTAAATTCTTCTACTAAAAGTTCTACATTATTTTGCTTTATTGCTGGTTGTTCTGCCTCAAAGGTTAAGACAGGTCGTTAAATTAGTGTGAAGTGTTTTAAGATCTTTAGAGCAAAGCTATGCATAATTATTCCATTGGTTGTACAAGTCATTAAACTGAATGGAAAATCCAAGTAAATTAAAAAATATATTTTTCCCCCTTAAATACCTACCCCATACACAGAATTTAGCATGTATTATAGGTTGCTTTGATGTATTTTCTTTTGTAAATCACATCAAGAATCATTTATTAAGCACCTACCATGTGATCTCACTGTGCTAAGCAGGCACTGGGGATACAAATAAAAACAAAAAACTGCTTCAGCTTTCAAGGAGCTCACAGTCTAATGGGAAAAGAACATGCAAACAACTCTGTACAAACACTATCTGCTGGATAAAATGGAGATAATCAATAGAGGGAAAATACTAGTATTTTTTTAAACCCTTACCTCCATCTTGGAGTCAATACTCTGTATTGACTCTGATTGAGGGTACAGCCAGTGAAAATGAATGGAATCAGGAGGTGGAATGTCTTATGTGAAGAAGAGCAAGGAGGCTAGTTAGATTGCTAAGTACATGGAGAAAACTAAACTGTAAGAAGACTGGAAAGATAGGGAGGGGCCAGTTTAATTTGGGCTATAAAAACCAAAGAGAACATTTTATATTTGATCTTGGAGGCATTAAGGAGTTTATTGAATGGGGGAAGTGACATGATCAGACCTGCATGAAATTTAGGGAAATCAGTCATTTATTCATCTGGGAAGAGGATGGATTGGAGTGAGGAGAGACTTGAGGCAGGGAAACTAGCCAGCAGATTAGTGTAGTAGTCCAGGAGTAGTATGATGAGTGCTTGTGTAATGATGATGTCAGCAACAGAGGAGAGAAGGTGGAATGCAGGAGAAATTATGTGAAGGTAGAATCAACAAATGCAACCAACTTGAACAGGAGGGAGTGGGACAGAGTGAGGAGTCAAGAATCACATCAAGGTTGTAAGTCTGAGTGACTGTGAGAATGGTCAGTCAGTAAACATTTATTAATCTTCTACCATGTTCCAGAATGAATCTCCATGATGGGCTCCATGATGATGATATTTCAGGTGATGGGTTTTTCTGGGGAGATATTAATGTTCCTGGAGTTGAAACCAAGCAGAACAGCTAATGGAAAAGAGATTGTTAATATCTTCTTCATAGATCATTGGAAAGCTAGAAAGGGGGGGAAAGTTTTTTAGGAAAAAATATAATTAATTTAATTTTGGACATACCATTTATAATGTCTTAAGGACATCTAACAGTTATTTTCTTTTCTGTTATCTTTGATAATCTGATTGGTGTGAGATGGGTCCTCAGGATTGTTTTAATTTGTGTTTCTCTAACATTATTATTATTATTATTATTATTATTAACTGTTCATATTCTTTTACCATTCTTATATTAGTGAATGATTCTTGTTCTTTTATATTTGAAGTAAATCTTTTTGTATCTTGCCCATGGGTTCTTTATTAGAGTAACTTGCTACAAAGATTTTTCCGAGTACCATTTCCTTTAACTACATTGATTTCATGCAAAAACTTAACTTTTATCTAATCAAAGTTGCCCATTTTATGTTCTTTTATCTCTTGTTTGGTCATTATACACAATTCAGAAAGGTATTTATTTTCTTAATTACTCCTCTAATTTGTATAATATATAACCTTTTTTACACCTCAATTCATTTGGAGCTTCTTTTGATGTTAATCTGTATCTAACTTCTGCCCAACTACTTTCCAGTTTTCTCAAAAATTTTCAGAAGTTGGTAAGCCCTAATTCTTGGAGATGAGGTATTTGATTTTATCAAGCACCTTTGTCATTTGCTTTCCTTATGTTTTATGGTTTTAAAATCTTTTTTCTATTTCCTCTTCCTCTTAGTACTTTCTCAGGTCATTACTCTTCCATTGACTTCCCTCTCTGACATTAAATTAACATTTAACCAATCCAGATCTGCACTATCTTTTGCTCTTTAATCTTTTTCCACTGACTTTTCACCATCCTGATCTTTCCAAACCTTTGCCTTGGATTACTATCACCTTCTGCCTTCCTTAGCCCTACTCAGAAATCCCTGAATGAAACTGGAGAAGTTGTCCAATGATGCTGATTAGGTCCAATACAAATCTTAGTCATATTATTCAGCATCAACTAGTTCCTCACAGAAGCAAGGCATTTTTCCCCCTTCCTAACTGATTTCCCATTTTATTCTTATAGAAACTTAAGAAGCTACAGAAGCTAACTGTACCTTTCTCAAGCCCTCAGTACCTGCTCCTCTCTCCTTCCTCAAATGAGAACCTTGCTTCTTAATTTACTGAAATAATTGAGGCCATTCAGTGTGAGGTTTCTCGTCTCCCATTCTCTTCATATTAAAATTCTTTGAGATTATTTTTCACTCCCTTCCATTCCCCCAACCTATTAAAGAGATGTGGCCCTTCTACAAACCAAAGCCAGCCCTTCTACATGTGTACTCTATTCCAGGATATTACATCCTCAATCATCAGCTCCCATCCCCTCCCACCAGATCTTCAACCTCTCCTTATCAACTGTTTCTTTCCCTACTTCCTTTATGTAAGGATGATATTAGAAAATAAGTATTGTTTTATTAGTTTAGGGATAAGAAGTCAAGTTGTTGCTTGAGAAAAGAACTGAAGTTTGAAGCAAAGCTGAGAGAGTGTGTTAATTTCAGATGTGACAGTTATAACCATTTTCTATGTCAATTACTCTCTCTGGCAGTTGGCAGAGACACATTCTCAGAGACTCTCAGGGCTGTAGAAGGTAACATCTTTGCCTCTCTCTCTGCTTGAGGGAAAGACCTAAAAGAGCTCAGTGTTTTCCTTTCCCAACTTGGGAAACACTATTGACTTTCTGTTGTAGTTTTTATAGATTGTTTAACTCTGAGAAGACCTGTGAATCTTAAAAATTCTCAGACTCTACTTCATAGGATTTGGTTAAGACCATTCCCCATTTTAAACAATGAAGGGACTTAGTCAGGAATGTGAGAACTCTACTCCACCCATACTTAAGCATACTTTAGGGGAAGATAAAGTTGTAAACTCTTTACTGAACAATGAAAAGTACTTAACCCATACTTATAGTGAGGCCAAGCACTTAAGCTAAGTCTATTTTTAGATCTAATACAAAAAAGGTGCTAAGTACCTATAAAGGTCAGGCAACTTGCAAACTTGCAAGAGGAAAAGAGATGTGAACTCACTCAGAAGTTTTAGTCTACCCAGAGAAGTTGAGAACTAAAGAAGGTGTGAATTAAGAATGGTCAGTCCTTTGGAAAAACATCTACTGTGATTGGTAGATGTGAGAACTTAGGGGAGGTGACACAGGAGAAAATTCTCTTTAAAAGGAGCTCAAAAGAGGTCTCTGGGAGATTCAGCTTGCCAAAGCTGAATTAGAGAGAGGAAGCTTGCCAGAGCTGCCTTGAAGGGCTTGGTGGCTGGCTGAAAATTAAGTTTGCCAAAGCTTAATTGGAGCTCAGACTAGTTGGAGTAGCTGGGTCTCTCTGAACACTAGAATCTTGCTTTGGACAAATCTTGTGGTGAGTGGATTAAAGACTGACTGATCTCTCTTAGTGCTTGGGCTGAGGCTGGCCTGTGCTGGCCTACCCCTTTTCTCATTATTTCCTCTTACGTTCTCTCTCCCTTTCATTAATTCTTTAATTTGTATTAGTTAAAATCTCCATAAAAAACCCAGCTGACTTGGGTATATTTCATATTTGAGAATTTTTCCCTGGCGACCACTTTATATTTGATTTAACTCAAGACGATATCTTGAAACCATATTTCCGCGTTCACAGTTTATACCAACCACTACTTTAATTGTCACAGACCAAAGAAAAATCTGGTCTTACTCAGAGTCCTTACTTGATTCTTGTTAAGGCTCAACCAGCTAGCCTTTGCCATTTTATAATTTGAAGGCAAAGTTAAGAAGTATAAGGATGATAGTGGTAGTTTTTATTTAGATAGTATAAATTTGGGTTAGTTAGATCAGGGAGGATTAGTGTAGCCTGTGAAACACAGGAGAAGTGGCTCCTTGTGGAACCAGGGAGTTTATATGGGTGGATTTAGAAACTCTTAGAATTAGAAATCCTTTATTTATCCTTATATATTTCAAGAAATACTTTATTTTTATAATAACAGTCTCTTTAGCATCCTTGTGTCTGGCCCTGAAGGGAAGTTTAGATTTGAGCTTCACTTCATTACCTCTATCAAAAATATCTGAAAAGTTTTGAACCTATATTGAACAGTTTTTCTATATATATTTTGTGTAGCTCACCATTATAATTTTTATTATTTTTACATTTAAACATGTCCAAGTTTCTCATATCCTTAAAAAAACTTCATTAGAATTTGCCATCCTGTGGCAAGTGTAATATTTGAAATTATGAGACTGATTGTACCTTAATAACTTTATTAAATCAAAAGTAGTATGAGTAGTAAAGAGAGGAAAAAGTAGAAGAGGAAAAGAGTAGGGAAAAGGTAGAGAGATACTTAACCTTTCTAATCTATGATCTCCATTATGGGCCTCTAGCTACACTCCACCTAGGGTCCACTCTGTTCCTCCACTTGCACATTGAAGAGCCCTAGACTTCCTCCTGGTCTCAACTTATAAGCTTTTTTCTCTACCCACTAACTCTCACACATCAAATCTCAGGAGCCAATCATAGTTTCTTAATTTGCCTGGGCTCCCGCAGGGTAGATAATGCTTGTGGAATCATTGTTTCCTGTCTCATTAGTTTGTTGGTTCTTTAACTTCCTTTCCTTTCCTGGGGCTTGTCTATACCTGAATTTACTCAGTGCTATTTGACCTCCAGGTCACTGAGAGATGATGTCAAAAAAAGTGACACTCCGAGAGAGAGAAATTCACTTCCAACACAAGCATCTTCTATCTCTCCCCTTTTTCTTAGACACATTCTTGGAAAAAAGTTGTCTATACCTCTACTTCCTATTCTCAAATATTCCTGAACCTTCTGCCTTCTGGATTTTAGAATCATCACTCAACTTAAATTGCTTTTTCCAAAGTTATCATTGACCTTTTACTTGACAAATCTTTTCTAATTCTTAATCCTTTCCCAACTATCTGCTGCATTTAATTCTGCTGATTATTCTCCTTCTTTATTTGTTCTTTTCTTCGAATTTTCATGATGCTTATTTTTCCCAATTTTCCTCTTACCAACCTCCTATTAGAATGTAAAACTCATCACAAGTATGGATTGTTTCATTCTTTTATTCATATCCTTCACATCCAACATTTTGCCTGGAAAATAACAGGTTTTTAATAAATGCTTATTAGTTGGTTGATTTTAGACACTGTGTAATTAATCTGTCTCATTGATTAATCCTCCTATTTTTTTTCTTTTCTTTTTTTTAAAATATATTTTATTTGATCATTTCCAAGCATTATTTGTTAAAGACATAGATCATTTTCTTTTCCTCCCCCCCACCCCCCATAGCCGACGCGTAAGTCCACTGGGCATTAGATGTTTTCTTGATTTGAACCCATTGCTTTGTTGATAGTATTTGCATTAGAGTGTTCATTTAGAGTCTATCCTCTGTCATGTCCCCTCAACCTCTGTATTCAGGCAGTTGCTTTTTCTCGGTGTTTCCACTCCCATAGTTTATCCTTTGCTTATGAATGGTGTTTTTTTCTCCTGGATCCCTGCAAGTTGTTCAGGGACATTACACCGCCACTAATGGAGAAGTCCATTACGTTCGATTATACCACAGTGTATTAGTCTCTGTGTACAATGTTCTCCTGGTTCTGCTCCTCTCGCTCTGCATCACTTCCTGGAGGTTGTTCCAGTCTCCATGGAACTTCTCCACTTTATTATTCAATCCTCCTATTTTTTTAACCAGTCCTAAATAACTTGGCCTCTTCCTATTTTACTCACACCTACACATTCTTCAAATCCAGTAACACTGGCCTTGTTTTTAAAAAAAAAAAATTCTATCTCCTGACTCTCTGCATTTTCACTAGCTGTCCCCCATGTCTGGAATTCTCTACCTTCTATCTTTGATTCCTAGCTTCTTTGGCTCCCTCAAATTCCAGCTAAAACCCAGCTAAAATTTTACAAAATTCCTTTCTGAGTCCCCCTTAGTGCCTTCCTTCTATTGATTATCTGCAACTTATCACGTATACAGTATTTTTGCACATTGTTATTTGCTCATTGTCTCCCCTGTTAGACTGTGAGCTCCTCTAGAACAAGAACTTGCTTTTGTGTTTTTTTGCATGCCCTAGCACCTATCATGGCCCCCCATGCTAAATAAATACTCATTATCTTGACTGACTTAAAATTTACTTTTTCTTGAGTGGCCTATTGATTTCTAAAATAAGTCTTATTTAATGCAGCATAATTAATTAATCTGGATTAATTTTGGGAAAACATTTTAATAAACTACTTAAAATATTTTAACATAAACAGCATTTTACATAAAATATTTAAACAATTTATTTAAGTACTTTTTTGCCAAAATTGTTTAGTATATATAGGCTTTGGCCATTCAAAATACTTGATATGTAATTTTTTAGTTGCATAATATCTAGACCAAGACTGCAGTATAGATGCCACACCCATGGCCCCTATTTCTTCAAGTATAGGAGGATAGATCCATTTTCTTCTTTCTTCTATGGAGAAAAGCTGGAGCATTATAATTAGTGTTCAGTTTCTTTTGTTGTTGTTTCCATTTTCATTGTTCTATTCTGATATAATATTTTCCAGTTTTTATTCTCTTTAAATCAGTTCATGTCTTCACAGACTCCTCTGTATTTTTCTTATGTTTCTTTAAAAAAAACACATTTTATTGATATCTTTTAACAACACTTTTAGTTCCCAATTTTTTTTCTGTTTTTCCTCTTCTCAAACTGTTGTGCCTTATCATGAAGAGAAAAAAATGAAGCAGGTTAGCAAAACTAAAATGTCAAATAAATATGTCTTCCAGGACAGTGTTCCAATCTGCAGTTCTCTCTCTCTCTGCTTAGAAGTTGGGGGATATATACCTTGTCATATTTCTGTTTTGGGACCAGCAGTGTTCTGTCATCATCTAACAATATTTGTTTTCAATTGTTTTATTGTTCTTCCCATCTAGACTGTTGTAGTTATATTACATTTTTTTCTTGGCTCAGTTTGCTTCATTTTGTGTCAGTTCATTTTTGGCCTATATACCTATGTCAACCTGGAAAAACACAGAACCACCAAAGTTGTTAAAAAAGGCCAAGTCATTTATCATGAGAAGGGGAACAGTGTTCTTATGGCCACCACACAGAGTCATGTGCAGCACCACACAGAGCCAAGCTCTGGGACTCTGGGAACAAGGTCTCTGGGAAAATGCACCAGGAAAGGGAATGTCTGTCTTGGTATTTTCTAAGGAACTGAAGAACCTAAGGTCTTATATACACTTTGGGGAATAAAGGAACGGAAGGACAACTGATTGGCTTGCATGGAGGCTAGGGAAAGAGGATTTCAGCCAAGGGCAGGACTACCTTGGAGAAGCCTAGATACAAGGGAATAAACTTCTAAAAAAGGGTACTTAAGATTAAATTATATCTACTACTATCTAGTCTGAGATCATTGGATACTTAAAGGTTTATTTTTCAATCTAGGACAAACCTATGAAGTATCTAGGGTAATTCAGGGATACCTGAGAATTTCATAAAACAACTTGTCACTTACCAGTAGCATTTCTGAATTGAATATTAGTCATATTAGTCATTTTTCTTAGTATAATTCCTGTTTGCTTTTACAGCTTTGCTAAAAAAATCTTCCAGCTTTCCACAACCCCTCCCAACACTGGCTATTCCTATCTTTGATCATCTGTTGATTGACAGCTTCATAGATGATTTGATTTGCATTTCTCTGGTTCCTGATTTGAAGCAATCTTTCATATGGTCATGAATTTTCTGCAACTCTTTTGAGAAATATTTATTCCTATGTTTTGGCAACTATACTTTGGGGTAATTGAAGTTTTCTTTTTTTTTTTAAACCCTTTCCTTCCATCTTGGAATCAATACTGTGTATTGGTTCCAAAGCACAAGAGTGCTAAGGGCTAGACAATGGGGGTTAAGTGACTTGTCCAGGATCACACAGCTGGGAAGTGTCTGAGGCCAGATTTGAATCTAGGACTGTCCATCTCGGCCTGGCTTTCAATCCACTGAGCTTCCCAGCTGCCCCCCTGATTGAAGTTTTCTTAAGAGAATTCTTAACTTTACAAATTTGCTCTTTGAGATGTCACTTTCTGAATTGATAGTTTTTGTACTGAAGTCATTAGAATTGGCAATCTTGTTCTTGCCAATATCACTGATTTGTGGAAAATTTGATTTCTCTATTTCAGAATTTTTTGTCATATTAAAATTATTAGTAGATTTCATTGCCCAAAAATCCTTGACAACTTCCCATTGCTGACAAAATAAGCTCCAAATCCTCATCCAAACATTTATGGTCCCATGATCATATTATTTTGCATCATGGATCCTTTGGGGCAGTTAAGCTACAATCAGATTATTTACAGCTCTCCATATTTTTACTGTTGATTTATTATGTTAAATATATGAGTGCTATGTACAGACCCTGTACTAGGTTGTGAGGGACATACAAATATATATGATCCTTGCCCTACAAAACTTTTTAATTTAGGTGGAATGCTAAGATATATGTGTGTATGTATAATCTGTATGTACATATCTATATCTATATCTGTATACAGATCATGCATACAGATATAGTCATACAGAAACAGTAAAAGAACTATATTACAAAGTGATATTATCTATACCAGAGTTCAGAAAACTACTATCTGAGGGTCAAATCTAAGCTACCACCTACTTTATTTATTTATTTATTTTTTTTAACCCATACCTTCCGTTTTGGAGTCAATACTGTGTATTGGCTCCAAGGCAGAAGAGTGGTAAGGGCTAGGCAATGAGGGTGAGGTGACTTGCCCAGGGTCACACAGCTGGGAAGTGTCTGAGGCCAGATTTGAACCTAGGACCTCCCATCTCTAGGACTGGCTCTCAATCCACTGAGCTACCCAGCTGCCCCCAGCTACCACCTACTTTAAAAAATAAAAATAAAACCCTTACCTTCTGTTTTAGTATCAATTTTATGACAGAAGAATGGTAGGCAATCAATTAATTGACTTGCTCAAGGCACACAGCTAGGAAGTGTCTAAGACCAAATATGGACCAAAGCCCTTCTGACTCCAGGCCTTGCACTCTATCCACTGTGTACCTAGCTACCCTATTTTATATTTTTTTTGTTTCATTTTATATATTTGTTTTATGTCACTTTAAATGGCAGATACTTTCAGCATGATTTGCCTTAACTAGATGCTAAGCCAAGTGTATAACTTACCCATCTTCAATTGTTTATCGCTATTCTTTGACAATATTCCACTTATAATTTTACATTGTCTTTCTTATAATGGTTTGAAAATGAGCTTTCTACTCAAAAATATTATTGAGCTTAGTTGCCATATTTCTGTTCCCAGGAAGATTATATATTTGTCGGCTATGATGATTTCTGGGATCTTTTGCTTCCTCATTATTAGGCCTACTGTTCATCAGTTCATCTTTAAGAAATGCTGTATTATTTTCTGTTTCCTTTTTTTTTTCCTTCAGTGGGATATATGCCTACCTGAAAACAATTGACAAAATGGGTTATTATAGCTAATAAAATTGCATTCAGTATTGTATTCTCATCTTTAATTTTTTCTTCTATTATTAACTTGTCAGCACTCAAAAAAGAAACCTTTCATGCTACAAAGAATCAGGAACTATAAATTTGTTATGTACATGTTTTAAAAGAAATGTTGATTAATTTTAACATGGTAGTAACAACATTTTTATATTTGTATTCTCTTCTGTACTTTTAAATTTTTCTGTGCATCTTAAAAACTTTTATTGGTGCACTTTAATTTTCTTTTTGTATGTTTGTCATTACTTAATAACCTACTTTCTTCTCACCCTTCAAGTAGAAAACCTCTCTTATAACAAATATGCCTAGTCAAGAAAAACAAGTCAACTCTTTGGCTGTGTCTAAAGACGCATGTTTCATTTTATACCTCTATATCAGTACTATCAAACTCAAATAGAAGGGAATCCACAAAGGCTACTTTTTGACTTCGAAAAAAAAATTAATATTATCTATGTTTTATTTTTATTTATTTTGGTAGCAGCTATATTGCAAATTTGACTCCTCTGTTTTTGACCATCATCTATCTTCCACAAGGTGGGAGATATGTTTCCTCTGTCTTTCTAAATCATGATTTGGCTTCTGCTTTGGGCAAGGTACTGAGATCTTGAAAAATTGTTTCCTGTCCCTTTTGTAATAGTGGCTACTTTATAAATTGCTTTCTTAGTTCTGCTTATTTCAGTCTATATCAGTGCACATAAGTCTTTACATATTTTTCTAAATCTCCCTTGTTCATTATTAAGTACTAAAATATTTTTATTTTATTAAGATATTTTTAGTCATTCTCTAATGGTATGCAGGCACCTATTTTCTTTCCAGTCCTTTACAACAAAAGAAAAGGCTTCTAGAAATATGGTTATACATAGAAATTTCTGTGGGATATATGCAAAGAGTATGTTTTGTTTAGTGCCTTTTGGGTATAGGTTCCTTCCTTCCTTCCTTCCTTCCTTCCTTCCTTCCTTCCTTCCTTCCTTCCTTCCTTCCTTCCTTCCTTCCTTCCTTCCTTCCTTCCTTCCTTCCTTCCTTCCTTCCTTCCTTCCTTCCTTCCTTCCTTCCTTCCTTCCTTCCTTCCTTCCTTCCTTCCTTCCTTCCTTCCTTCCTTCCTTCCTTCCTTCCTTCCTTCCTTCCTTCCTTCCTTCCTTCCTTCCTTCCTTCCTTCCTTCCTTCCTTCCTTCCTTCCTTCTTTCCTTCCTTCCTTCCTTCCTTCCTTCCTTCTTTCCTTCCTTCCTTCTTTCCTTCCTTCCTTCCTTCCATGTCAGATATAGCCAGGAAAAAAAGAGTTGTGACTGAGAAAAAAAGTCATTGGATTAATAATTGAGACTAATAATAATTTAGACTAATTGAGACTAATAATAATAATTTGGAGGCATTTTGGACTATTGGCTTTTGCTTTTTCTCTCACATTTTTATCTTAAACACCAAAAAAAGGTGCACTACATGCAGCTGATTGTTGGTTGTTGTTCTTTCTATGTGAAGAGGACCAAAATAACATCATTGGTGATGTCTTTTGACTTAGGTATAAATTGGATTTAAGTGAGGCAGAATTGCAGAGTTGTTAGCTTTATTCTCTCTTCCAGAGTTATTTAAATCCAGTGGTAAGACAAAAGTCAACTTGATTGGTGATGACTTGGGAATCAGATTTGATTTCTTTGATGTATAAGCTCTCAGCTCTCCACAATGCCCAATTCTTTTACCTTCATGATGGTTGGAACAACCATCTTTTCTTCCCTTCCCCTGCGGGAAGTCTTCACATGTTTGGAGTAGACATTCTTCTAACTCTTCACTGACTGCAGTTTGTCAGTTACTCAACCTAGATTAGCCTGCTTGCCAAAATGGTTTACAGAGTTTTGACTGGTGAGGCTACTATAGCTTCTTGGAGCCACTGGTATGAGCTCATTGGCATGAGGACAACAAAGGAGGAAAACATCCTTGAAAAGGGTTCAGTAAGCCCTCACACCAGAGGTATGAGTCTTTCCACATACCCTGTACATTGCAATCATATACATAGCAGTACACAAAAAGATGATTCTGTATGAAACTATAAATTTCTTTCCTACCACTTGCTTTGGGAAGAAGAAAAAAAAAAGCATATTAGACTTAGCCACTCTGCTAAACTGCTCCAACATTCCTTTCCAAACAAGTTTAAAATAAGTCATCAGATCAAATTTTGGAATGGCAGAGCCAATAAAATGTTGGAATGCAACTATAAAAGATCAGCAGGAAAAAGTCTGTGACACTGCAGTAGAGGTCTGTCTAGAGCCCACCCATATGGTGGCATGACCACAGCAGTAGGAGCAGCAACGTTGGGAGCTCTCAGTCTAGAGATGATAAAGAGATTGCACAAATGGTTATAGAGAAATTAAAGAGAACCCTTTGGTGATGTACAGTTGTCAATGATTGTAAACTGTCGGACTTATGTAGTTGTTGGTCATAGTCCCAGGGTAGAGAGGAGTGCAGGGGGTCAATCAAATGGGAGTAGGGGCCCTGCTCACAGCTCCAAGGCAAAGAAGAGTTAGTACTTGTGTCTACAAGGGAGCAATAGCCCTTCCTGGGTAAATGCCAGAACACAGATTAGGAGAGCAGTGATCACACCTCACATTGCCTTGAAAGCAATAAAAACTTGAGGATCCCAAGAACTAGTTCTGAAAACATTGGAATAAAAAGCTTGTGGCAGGGCTTCCCCAACCCCAGGCGAATTGAACCCTGTTTTAATATAAAGTTTAAAGTAAAAAATAAGCAAACAACAAAAGAGAATTTGATTATTAAAAGTTATTATGGGGGCAGAGAAGACCAAGATATAGAACAAAGAAGAATACAACAAAGCTAGGAACAAAAGTTTCAAAGAAAAATGCTAATTGGATCCAATCCCAACAAGAATTCCTTTAAGAATTAAAGAAAAAGATAGAGTGACAGAGGAAAAATGGGGGGGGGGGGATGAGAATGATATAAGAAAATAATGAAAAGAGAATTAACAGTTTCGTTAAAGAGGTTCAAAAATATACCAAAGAAAAGAACTTCTTTAAAAAAAAAAAAACCCTAGGTCTAATGGATGAGGAGATAAAAATTCAGTGATAAAAAGAATCCTTAAAAAGCAAAATTGGCTAAATGGGGGAAAAGTGGGACAAAATATCGCTGCAGAAAACAATTTCTTAAAAATCAGAATTGGGCAAGTGTGAGCTGACAATTCTGTTAAGACATAAGAAACAATTAAAAAAGTCAAAAGAAACAAAAAATAAGTGACATATTTCATTGTAAAAATAAAGTGACCTGGAAAATAGATTGAGAAGAGATAATTTAAGAATTATTGGACTCCCTGAGAACCATGATTAAAGAAAGCTTATACATCACATTTCAATAAAATATTAAGGAAAGCTCTTTCGATAATTTAGCTCTAGAAGGTACAATAGAAATGGAAAGAGTCCTCTTGTCACCTCCTGAAAGAGATTCTAAAGTGAAAGCTCCACAGGAGCATTATAATTAAATTCCAGACCTCCTAGGTCAAAAAGATATTACAAGCAGCCAGAAAGAAACAATTGAAGTATCATGTAGCCACAGTTAAGGTCACACACAATTTAGGAGCTTCCATGTTAAAGAAGCAGAGCATTTTGAACATAATATTCCAGAAGGGAAAAGAGCTAGGATTACAACCAAGAATCATTTGTCTAACAAAACTGAGTATAATCCTTCAGAGGAAAGGAAAAAAAAAATATATATATATATATATATATATATATATATATATATATTTAAAGAAATAAGGGAGTTTCCAGAATTCTTGATCCTAAGACCAGAGCTGAATAAAAAATTTGACATTTAAACATAAGACTCAAGGGAAGCATAAAAAGGTAGATATGAAAGCATAAAAAGGTAGATATGAAAGCATAATCATAAGGAACTCAATTAAATTAAAGTATTTAAATTCCTGTTTGGAAGATACATGTAACTGCTAAGAACTTTGTCATCATTGGGGTGGTTAAAAAAACTGAACAAAGTAAAAGCATTGATTGGGAAAAGGCTGAACCACTTGTGGTATATTGATGGTAATGGATTACATGAGGCATATTTTTTAGTGGAAAAACAATGTATTTGAAGTTAGAGAACCTGGATTTACAGCTAGATTGGCCCTTTACTACCTGTAAGCATAGCAAGCAGATTATCTAAATCAGTTTAGAACCAATAATTAATCTATTGCTTTATTATTTTTACAGTTTTGGTGAGTTATATAGATGTGTATGTAATTAAATTGTTGCAAGATTTTGATTTTATTAGTATAGCAAGTTGATTTTTAGTTTTAATGTAGTTATTTTGGTTTCTGTATTAGTGATAGGATAAGGTCTTACCATAGTAAACAGTTTCATTTGAATTGTCTAAATAGGGTTTGTAAAATGCAGCTTGCATAAGTTTTGCATAGTAATTATTTTAGATAGACTTCATTTTTTTGTAAAACATAAGTTAAATTGGTTTTGTAACTATTTTGTTTCAAAAGTTTGCATTTTGAATTTCTGTAATTGTATATTTTGAACTTGAGTTTGTGCAAGTATGTTTTCATTGATTATTTGTTTTAATTGAAATTTTCTTTTCTTTGATTTATATCCCTAGTGCAGGTTAGCATAGATAAGGTGTAGCAATGAGAATAGGGTAAGATAAGCATAAGATTAAGACTTTTTTTTTGTGGAAAATATAATAATAATGTTAGGTATAGCTTTAGAATTACATAGAATAGCGAGCATACGGGAGAGATTTTTTTATCTCCATATGCTCGAAGGGAACAAATTATGAGGGTGATTTTAGAAATTAAGTCTTGTTATATTAGTTTAGAGATAAGAAGTAGAGAAGCTGGGTAGAGAAAGAATTAGTTTCAAACAGAGATTAGACAGAGTGTCAGTTTCAAGTCTAACAGTTTTTCTGTCACTGTTACTCTCTGGGTTGGCAGTTGTTGCCCAGCAATTGGCAGAGTCAGACTCTCTTTCTCTCTGAGGGCTTGGAGGAGGTAACATTGCGTCTCTCTCACTGTCTGAGTTAGAAGGAAAGGAGGGAAAGATCTGAAGGAGCTAAGTGTTTTCTTTTTCCAACTTGGGAAACACTATTGACTATATTGCTGTTTTTGTAGATTATTTTAACTGACAAATCCAAGGAAAAACCTGGTCTTTGGTTTGGACTCTGAGTCTGCTAAGGCTCAGAGTTCTAACTTGGTTCTTGCTGAGGCTCAACCAGCTAACCTTTGTTATTTTTATAACATGGAGATGAAGTTAAGAATTATAAGGATAACAGTGTTAGTTTATTTAGAATAGTAAAATTTGGGTTAACCAGCTCAGGAAGGATCAGTATAGCCTGTGGAAACAGGAGAAACAGTTCCTTGCAGAACCAGGGAATTTTATTTGGGTGGAGTTAGAATCCTTTAGAGTTAGAAATCTTTTTTTATCCTTATATTTTCAATAAATATTTTATTTTTTATAACAAGAGTCTCTTTAGCATCCTTGAGCCTGGCCCGGAAGAGAAGTTCACTTAAGAGCTTCACTTCACTTATATAAACTGAAGATACTTTGTAAGCACAACAAGAAGAATATCTAAATCAGTTTATAACCAATAATCAATCCATTGCTTTATTATTTTTACAGTTTGCCTTTTATTTTTACAGTAACTAGGGGTAAGTCATTTATATTCTGTAGCCCTTAGTTTTCCTTATCTTCGATGACTTGATGATCTCTTAGGTTTATGTATACATACATACATTCATATCCATATAATGTGTTATATATGTGCATAAAATATTTGTCTTCTCTATTAGTATATGAATTACATGCAAGTAGCAATTTTTTCATTTATTGTATTGGTATCCCCAATATTTGGTATTATAACAGTTAAAATTTAGGAATATGGGGAGACTGAGGCAGGTAGAAATTAGTTTCTCTCTGCAAGGAGTATTATATTTTTTAGAGGTTTATTAAGGATTAAGGATTAAAGATTATACAAGTAAGAAACATGTGCCTAGGCCAGAGGCCTAGACAAAATAACCTCACATCATGGAAGAGACGCCTCTGCTCCAAAACGGAAGTCCAAAAAGAGAGAGAGCTCAAAAGCCTTTGTAATCAGCTTAAGTACCTTCTCGATCTCCGCCCACCTCAGAATTCCTGTGAGATTACAAAGCATTTTGGGAAAGTGGAGCAAAGGCTTGTGGGGATTGTAGTCCTGTATTCAAGTCTATTTTTTACATTTCCCCCATTTGATCCTCTGGGAAGAAGTCCTTCCCCAAAGGATCATAAAAACATAATCAATTTAAAGATTACAATAATTTGAGGATAAGAGAAAAAAAAACAATAATTGCTGAACGCATTGACAAAAAGCCAGTTAGGGGGCAGTCCCCTTTGGCATGAAAGTATACCTACAAATAAATGTTCAACCAACCATACTCAAAGTTCAATTTTGTGCAACTTGTGGTCTGGAGGCTTCTTCATGATGGCTTCTCCAACAGTTCAGTTCTGGATTCAGAGAGGTAGTATCTTCTTTACCTAAAATTCTTCTCAAAAGGAATTTAAACTTTGCAATGTAAATAATGATATTTTTTACATTCCCCCCGTTAAGAGGGTGATTGACAAATACAGGATCACTTAGGAATGCATGGCTGAGGTATGAGGTATATGAATCAATTGGCAAGAGATATTAAAAGACATCAGAAAAATTGAAATAAAAAAAGAAAAATTTCTGGATGAAAATATAGACTATCAAAGTCTTATGTCTAAAAATTCCAAGTAAAAGAAAAATAAATGTATAACAGGTCCTTGAATTAGGGCCCAATCAAAATGATCTAAGCAATGATGCATTCACCCAGTCAATAGCCAGGACTACCGAAAGGTACCACACTATGAGAGGCAGAAAAGAAAGGGACCAGATCATAGAAGCCAAGTAGGAGCCAAGTTTGGGGATACTTGTCTGTGAGTATCTTCAGAGTGAGTGTGGACACAAGGAAAGCCTATGTCTAGCAACGATAAACATAGTAACCTTGAGTCTTCACACTAGGTTCAAGACCTTTGTATTGGCCTAGACGTGCATCAATCCATCCTGGATTGGCCTTTCTTTGGCTCTGTGCAATGGCTCTTGTGGGTATATCTTGTCCTGGAATCAGAAAGAATCATTAAGCAAAGTCCCATAATTTATTTAAATAATTAGTGGCATCGTTTTTATAGTCACAAGCTTTTTAGGGCATGTATTAGCAAATGTACTTCAAACTTGTAGCACGGAAAAGTCAAAAAGTTAAAGAAAATCTTAATGCTTGTGACATGCTTCAAATATAAAAAGGAGAGAAAAAATAATAAAAAACTGAAAAACTATATTGCACATGCAAGAAAAATATAATAATAAAAGAGCTTTAAAAAATTCAAAAATATAGCTTATAATCATTGACACTCTGTGTCAGCTAAGAAAATATAAAATGCAAGGCTTTCTCACCAAAAATGAGATCCATTTCCTCTTAATATCTGGCCATGATCACTGTGAGTAGAAGGCAAATGAATTGAACAAGGTTAACAATTTTTTCATTTTTAAAAATACAGTAGTACAAATATGTAGTTACCAAAATCCCCAAAATTCTCAATAGCCCAATTAATTACAATTGCAAACAAACACATTTTCATATTTCAATAAGTTGCTGTATGACATTTTTAAAACCTATGAATTGATGGACATTTGTCACAATTTTTACAAACATAGCAATCTTTCAACCTTGGTATTTAAACATATTTTTTTAAACAAAGTAAAACTCCATCTTGGCTTAAGAACATAATCAAGAAATCTAGATATCATTCTGGTACAAGTAAAGTAGTGAGCTGAAGAGTATAAATAAAAGGATGCTCCTTTTTTTGGAGGCTTATAGGGATACAAATGCCCTGAGATTAACTGCCCAACTTCCATTCACATATTTAGAAATGTGGGAAGGTTGGGGGTTATAAAATGTATTTCACTTCAGCTACTATTGGCCCTACCTCGCAGTAGGGGTAGGCAAAAATAACCAGAGATTGTTAAAAAAAAATTCCAAAAATCATATTTAAAAAACCCTTAAAATCAAATCATTTGAGATATTTAGCACATTAAATTTTTCCAAGGTTGTCAATACAATTATAACCAGTTCTGAAGTCCATCTATGTGATAATTTTCAAAGTCAAAATAGAAAGGCTGTTTTTTTTTTTCATATGGGCTTAATTACAATAATATTCGTTCAGCACAGTTATAGGGGAAAAACAACAGAATTTCAAAACTCGGTACATTCAAAATAAATTCAATCAACCTTCAGTTCAAGTAGAATAATATTGAATCCAGTAATATATGAACTTAAAATCACAAAGTTAAACCATAACAAAAAATGCAATAGAATGCAGAGATTTTTATAAACCATTGGAGTCTGAAATGCCTTAGAATATAGCCTTTAAGTTCCTTCAAAGTTCCTTGGGTTCTTATCCATTTATATGTCTATTGTCAGAAGGCAGAGTGGTAAGGGCTAAACAATGGGGTCTAAGGGGTCTGCTCAGGGCCCCATAGCTGGGAAGCATCTGAGGCCAGATTTTAACCCAGGACCGCATGTCCTCAGGTCTGGCTCCCAGTTCGTTGAGCCACCCATTTTCCCCTTCAAAGTTAAAGTTGAATCTTTGGGCTGAATCTTTCTTCTGGCATGCAGGTGAAATCAATGAAATTACCAGAACAGTCAAAAGGTATCCTTTTAAATAGCCCATTGCTTAAAAGTCTGTTTGAAAAGTCTGTTTCTTCTCCCTCTCCTGCTATGAACCCCTTGTGGTCAATACCCCCATCCATGTGGAGGCTTAGCCTAAGGGAAAATTACCTGTTCTCCTTTCTCTCTCCCCACCACCCACATGGCCAATATTGTTACCAGCTGGTCACAATGAGTCCTCAGCAATCTGCTCTAAGGATCTGGGTCATGAGCCAGCTGGGGTCACGCTAGTGGGTCTGGGGCTGGGGTGATGAGCCATCTGGGTCGGAGGCCAGATGGGTGAGAGACAGACTGCCTGGGCAGGTAGGGCCAGGAGCCGGAGCGCAGACAAGCAGGGCCAGGAGCTCAGGCACCAGGTGAGAGGCCAAGAGCAGAAGCAGGAGCCGGAGAGGGCCGCAGGCAGGAGCTGATCAAGATGGTTTTCTAAAGAGCATCTTGGAGAACCGTGGCTTTAAAAAAATCATTATATAGGCTAAAAAATTTGAGAAGTTCTCATCCAATCTAGTGGTCGCCATCTTTAACAGTTAAAATTTAGGAATATGGGGAGACTGAGGCAGGTAGAAATTAGTTTCTCTCTGCAAGGAGTATTATATTTTTTAGAGGTTTATTAAGGATTAAGGATTAAAGAATATTCAAGTAAGAAACATGTGCCTAGGCCAGAGGCCTAGACAAAATAACCTCACATCATGGAAGAGACGCCTCTGCTCCAAAACGGAAGTCCAAAAAGAGAGAGAGCTCAAAAGCCTTTGTAATCAGCTTGAGTACCTTCTCGATCTCCGCCCACCTCAGAATTCCTGTGAGAATACAAAGCATTTTGGGAAAGTGGAGCAAAGGCTTGTGGGGATTGTAGTCCTGTATTCAAGTCTATTTTTTTACAGTATGATGTCTGATATATAGTAAGTGTTTAATAAACGTTTGTTTTCTGATTCTAGCTCTAAATCTATGTTTTTATGATTCTGATGTGCTTTAGGAAATTATGATTATGAGGAACCTAAGAAGCTTAGTATAAATTAATGTATAGCAAAGACACAAGGACTAGAAAACATTGTATGTAATGATAACAGTAACATAATTAAAAATAATACTGAGACAATGGATAATTCTTGGTCCCAAAGATCAGATAAAGCACACTTCCTTTTTCAGAGAAGTGGGAGTCTTTGAGTATGTAATGTCAAGTCACAGGATCATAGTTCTGGAGTTGTAAGGGACCGTAGGGATCATCTGAATCAATGCCCTTGTTTTATAAATGAGAAAACTAAGGACCAATCGAGTAATCATTTGCCCAGGGTCACAAAACAAGCCTACTATGTATCAGGCACTGTGCTAAGTACTGTGGATGCAAACACAATGAATGAAATATTCTCTATTTTTAAGGAGTTTATATTCAAATGGGGGAAGATAAGAACATGTGTAAGTACATAGAGAATACATATAAAGAGGAGAAATAAAAATAAATATAAAGTAGTTAACTACAAGGAGAGGAAGGATTCTAGCAATTTAAGGGACCAGAGAAGGTTTATAATGATACTAATAATGATGTTGTTGATGATGTTGAGATACTGAGGTTTATTTCAACCTTCAGTACCCCTCATTGAAGTAAAGCTGATAGGCTCCCTCACTAGGACCAATGCTCTGTATGGCCTCCAAGACAATGGTTAATAAACAGGTCAAAAAGGGATTTATTTTATAACAACAAAGGAGTAGGAAGGGAGGATTAAGGACTAGGGGTTCCCTAGCTCTAAGAAAAAATCTCACTAGCCTACCCCTTCTACAATTCCCTCACAGGAGTTTCTTCAGTTACTTGATGCTTCCTAAGCCCTGACCTATCTCTGGCTAAGCTTCCCCAAACCTTACTAGCTACACATGACTAATTAATCCTCCCAGGTTGGTTTATAGGATGAAACACATCTCCAAATATAGTCAGGATTGAATTCTTGATGTCGAAGTTCAACCTAGCTGGGCCAGGCTGGAGTGTGGCCTCAGGGCCACAACAACATTCTTTGGTTAGATCAGGCTAACTGTTCACAGAGATCTTTGAGTTACTCTTCTTAGCAGACAGGAATACTTTAATTTCACTTCAAGGTAGGTTTTATCCAAACAGAGATAAGGTATCTTAACTCTCCCTAGCTCCAGGAGACATCAAGTCCAGACCTCCAGTCAGCTCAAGAGACAGGAAGCCAAGAGTCCTGAGCAACAGTTGTTGCCCCCTTAAAATCCCTCTCTGAGTTCCAGAATCCATTATCATTTGGTTCCTGGCATATGTAAAGGATAATTTTAGCATTGTGACCTAAATTATGTTAATTATTGATCACGATGGATATCCCAAATAATAAAATAAAAATACCCATGTCAGTCTGGAAATTTATGGTGATTTAATTAATATAGTGGAAA
This sequence comes from Monodelphis domestica, assembly GCF_027887165.1. Taxonomy (NCBI): domain Eukaryota; kingdom Metazoa; phylum Chordata; class Mammalia; order Didelphimorphia; family Didelphidae; genus Monodelphis; species Monodelphis domestica. Next base: position 178,541,175 of record NC_077232.1, on the reverse strand, counting down.
GAAATTAAGAAGAAGGGAGAAGGAAAGGGTATAGGATTTTCTCCCACCTGGTTTGTACAAGGTGGGAAGATTAGGGGATCTAGAAAGTAAGGATTTGGAGTGTGAAGGAGGAAGGCATCAGACTGCACTCCAAGAGGGCTCAGCCAAGATGCCTGAACCTGAATTAGCTCAAGGGAAAACTCACTGCCAAAACCCAGACAAATAGCTGCCACCATGCCAAGATGTTGGAAAGCTTGGCAGGCTGCCAGCCTCTCTGGGAAACGAGAGCAAAGAGAGGAAGTGATGTGCCTTATATAGACGGTTTTACATCACTTTCCTACATCTCATCTGTACCAAGCTTAGCTTGACTTAGGACAGCCCAGGGGTCTGCCTGCTGTTTCTGCACATGTCTGTTGAAAGCCATTTTCTCAGATACTTAATCCTTGAGTATGGTGCAGACATTCCTGACCTTGTTAAACTAAGTAGGGTGGAGAAATGTAGAGTTCCCAAGACTTGATTCTGTTAAACCAAGCATCTCCATTGTTACTAATTAGGAAATAGCTAAATCAGATCTTCTAAAGTATGGTCTGAGTAGGGTGGGGTAGTTTTAAAATTCAACCATGTGGCTAGCTCTTCTCTTGCAAAACTCTTTCCTTACTTGAATTTCTTTCTCTTTCTCTCTACCAATGTAGATATTGGGATTTGAAATGCCTTTTGAAGGAAAAGATGAATTCTATGAGGAGGGAGTATATATTCTACACATTGTATACAGCAATACAAAGTCTGACTGAAGTTCCATTACACCATCTATGTAGGGAACAGAGAAGACCAATTTGGTAGGGATAGGATGGAGAGCAATGTTCAGTGAGGCTGGAAAGATACATTCATATGAAAGGCTTTAAAAACTAATCAATTACTTATATTTGGTTCTAGACAGAATATAAAATCCCTGATATTCCTTTTGTATCAGAGTGACAAAGTCAAATATATATTTAGGGAGAATCACTTTTTCAGCCATATAAAGGATAGAGTGAAATTGGGAGACCACTTAGAAGCCTCTTGCACATTGTAACCACGAAAATGGCGGTTTCAAGACTTTGAATTGCCAAAACTGTAAAGATAATTTTTAGTGTCTTGATTTAATCAAAAATAAGTGGTCGCCATGGGAAAAATTCCCAAATATGAAATACCCAAGTCAGCTGGGTTTTATGGAGATTTTAATTAATACGAATGAAGGAATTAAGGGAAGGGAGAGAGACAGAGTAAGAGGAAATAGTAAGAAAAGTCCTTTCTCTTTAAGAGAGAAAACTAAGTCAAACTAAGTCAGTCTTTTATCCACTCACCACAAGATTTTGTCCCAAGCAAAACTCCAACTAAGTTCAGAGGCCCAGCTACTCCAACTAGTCCGAGATCCAACTCACCCTAAGTTGATTGAGCCAGCTCCTTTTAAAGAGAAATTTCGTTTATGTCATCTCCCCTAAATTTTCACATTTACCAATCACAGTAGATGTTTTCCACAGGACTGACCATTCTTAATTCACATCTTCTTTTGTTAATCACCTTCCCTGAGTAGACTAAATTTTCCCAAACCTCTTGCTAAGCTTGCCCTTTGTAAGTTGCTTGACCTTTTAGTGATTAATTTAACCTTTATAGGTACTTAGCACCCTTTTGTATTAGATCTAAAAATAGACCTAGCTTAAGGTTTTGGCTTAGGGACTTTTTCATTGTTCAGTAAGGAATTTTACAACTTTATCTTCCCCTAAGGTATGCCTAAGTATGGGTGGAGTAATGTTAAAATTCTCAATACATTCCTGAATTCCTGATCAAGTACCTCCATTATTTAAATGGGGAATAGCCTTAACCAAATGTTCCAAGGTAGAGTCTGAGCAGTTTTAAGATTCACAGCATTTGTCAAGGAAGTTAATTCCCTCCCCCTCCTGAGTAACTTGACCTGTGTGTCAAACATTCCTTGACATAACACAGTTGCGTCCCTCTAAGTGCTGTGCATCAATGAAAGTCAAGGCTTTGCGGCTGGAGAGAGGGAGAACCGAGAAGAGAAGGAAGAAGGAAGACGTTGGGAACAGGGCAGGCAGGTGAAGGGAGGGAGGAAGAGACATGCAGGCTAGGGACCACGTGGAAAGGTGACTTAGAGGAATGCTTGTCTACCCTTTCTAATGACCTTTATAAAATATATATCTGGGTAGAAATAGTTTTTAAATTCTTACAGTTGTAGACCATCAGTCAGGGATCTTTTTTTTTAGGACCCTTAATTTTCTTCTGAAGAAAACTTCTGAAGAAGTTTTAAATATGTGCTTAGGTTAGCTTAGGTAAGATAAAAAGCAGTTTCTTCCTGCATATATGAAACTGGCTGAGAAAAAGAGCAGAGTACTATCTAAAGTGCCTCTTTGGATGGATTGGTGAGAAAAATCCCTCCCATGTGTTTCCTCACCCTTGTTCTTTTACCTTATCCCAGAGTGGGTCAGTACAGTCCTGGCCAGAGCACAGGAACCTAGCCCACCCCCAACCCCTGACTTCCCCCGGCTCCTGAAACCACCGGCACCTCCTGCTGCTTTGCTCAGCCAAAAACTTCGCTGAGCATGGATATGCCCCTTAAATTAATCCTGGGATAGAGTTATGGACTCCCTGGGACAGTAGAAAAGGGAAAGGAAGATTTTTGCCTGAAACAGAACTGGGGACCCAGGCAGGGGAGTGGCTGCATTCCCCCCCCCCCTCCCAGATCATTAAGGACTCTCCTTACGTGGTTTCCCACCCTACCCCACCAGACCCATTTTGGAAGAGAGTGGGGCGGTAGAGGATGGGAGAGAAAAATGCAGACTCCTGTTTCTTCCCAGCCTCTGCACTCTCTCCAGGTGCATGATCAGCACAGCCCAGTACATGGTAGCACCTCCCCATTCCAAACAGTACTAAGTTTTTTGATTTTTTTTTTCCCCAAGGGGCACTAGAACCCAATAGATCTTTCCTAGCCCAGTATCTGCCTGACTTTCCCTGCTCGCCACACCTGCTGTGCCAATGTGGCAAGGATCTGCTCAGAGAAACCCATTAAATTAATCCTGGGGGTCCTTCCAGGCTGTGGACGGCTTAGGAGCTCCCTGTCCCCCCCAACTCTGAAAACATGTGGCTGTTCGCTCTGGGGGAGGGGAAGGGATTTAACACCATTAGTCCTTAGAACTGGGCTAAGAAAAGGTGCTTTTTGGAATTATTTTCTTTCTTCCCTTCCTACCTCAACACATTTCTTTTAAATTGCATTTTTATAAGGAAGTTCTCTTTGAATTTTTCTCTCTCCCTCCCCCACCTTCAAACTTTCCTTGCAGACTGCCTGACTTATTTAGCATATCAAAACCATAATTTTTTTCTTTCTCTTCCTTTATCTGACTTCTTGCTTGCATAGACCTACCCACAAGTGTCTTCCACTCTACATGCATTTATAGCACCTCCTACTGTCTAGAATGAAAACTTCAGGAAAATAAAAAGAATTCCTTTGCAACTGCTACTAGTGATCTAAAGTAATGCCATTAAGTTAAGTACATTTGAATAAGAGGATTATTAATAGGAAATATTAATAATATTGAATGTAAATTAAAACCAAATTTCTAAATTTGAACAAAGCCAACAATAAATCAAATTAATTACATGCTATATTAAGGAATGCTTTTAGAACACAATAGTATTAATAATGCTGCCAATAATAATTATTAATTTTCAATAACTATTATTAGTCACTCCTATTATTAATCACTATTTACTACTGATGATTGACACTTATTTATGTTTCTAATTATTGATAACAATAATTATAATAAATGTATATTATTAATTATTGATAACACCACTGATAATAAATGTCTATTAGTTATTAATAGCAGCATTGATGCTTGCAATAGGTGTATATTGTTATTAATTTTTAATAACAATTATTACACTAAATACACATTCATTATTGATATTATTGCTGTGCAACAATTAATGTTTCTTCATATTAGCTTTTTGTTTTAAAACTCCTCTTATTGCCTTCCACAATAACATTGAAGAACTTTGTGTCTCCATTTTTTTTAATGTTTTAGGGACTTTTCATTGTTTAAGCTGACCATTTAGCAATACTCAAAACTAGCTTAAATAGGCAGATTAAGACATACAGAGTAGACAATATGGGAAATAATGCAACAAATCAAGGGAAATCAGGAAATATTCCTTCTGATTCACTCCTGCATACACGTTTAGATTCCTGGTGTTATCCTAATTTTCTTAGAGAAAATTGGATGACAAAGAAAGAAGCTAGAAAGCTTTATAAGGCACGGATGGACATATCTTTTACTTGGCCAAAATATGGCTCTTTTGACTTCAAGATCTTAAAAGATTTGAAGTTAGCCAATAAAAACAAAGATTCCAAAGATTATACATACTGGTTCTTGTGGGCATATCATGTTGATAAATCGACCATTTTCTCCAATGAGGAAAACATTCCTTCTCTGGAACCAAACCATTCTAGCTTAACTCCTTCAGTGAAATCTAGCAAAAAATACACTCTATCATCCCACCTGACCTGTGAGGAGGTTTCTCCTCATACTGACCAAAGCCAGGACTTGAATCCCTCAGCTCCTCTCTCTTTTAGACCTCACTCATCCCCTAATCCTCCCATCCCCTTTCCCCCAATTTACCTCTCTACCCTCCCTTAACACCCTATCACTCGCACCCTCCTTCTAACTATTCCCACCTGTACCATACCTAGTTCAATCCTTTTCTGTACTCTCCTTCCCACCCACCTTACTATTACTCCTCTAGACCCCCTCCTACTCCTCTGTACCTTGTAACCAGTCCTACCCCCTTCCTTTCCCCCCCATCCTAACTGCTTCCCATTCCTCTCCACTCCTCCCCCATTCCTCTCTGCCATATCCCCCAGCCCCTCCCCCAATCCTTTCATTCTGCCTCCCCACCTGCTGACCAGCTCCATTCCACCACCCCACCCCCTTCCCCTACCAGCCTCACTACAACCCACTTCATTAAACTCCAGAACACAGGCCAAGTAGCAGTTACCACAGATGATACTAGCTGTCCAAATTGGCCTACTATGGACATTGAAGACTTGAAAAGAGTGGCATTTATGCTTTCAAGGGTCATGAGGAAAAATCAGAAAGAGAACATGATTTAATGGAAGCATTAAGGAAGGAACGAAAGGAATTGACTTCTAAACAGGATGAGAAGGATAAAGAGAATGCTACTTTACTAGAGACATCGAAGAAGGAAATAAAAGAATTAACTGAAACAGTTGTAAAGGTAAAGCAAGGAGAGATCATAGCTCCCTTACAAGAATCTGCAAAACAACCACTAACATGTTATTTTTGTGAAAAAGTGGATCATATAATTATGAACTTAAGAAGAGAAATCAGGAAAATATGAATAGAAGTTTCAGCAATAATGATAATAATAGGAGAAATAGTTATTCAAATGAGGAAAATCAAAACTCACACCCAAAAACCTGTACTGGATGTGGGAATTCCCCTCAGTATGGGTTGCCCAGAGTTGTGGACAAAGGAATTTGGATGACTGATGGTACTTGGGAGGGGAAGGAACCTCAAAAAGTCTGGAGATGAATTTTTAAGTCTTTTCAGACTTCATTGCCTTATTGATGTTAACTGTTTCAGTTTGTTCACTTCCCCATAATGAAGAAATCTATGTAACACAATTCTAAATACATGATGTATGTAATTTACTGTCAACTACTTCATCAGTTATCAAAATTGAAATATTCTGTTAAATTGTCTTTATTTGTACCTCCCCTATGACTATGACTGTACTGAAGAATATCTTTGTAAAATCCCATAAACAGCATTTTGTTCCTTTTTTGCCTTTGTTAATTTTCACATTTATGATAATGGATGGACTTCATCAAACTGATTTCAACCTGTATTCAAGTTTTGGGAATTTAAATTGATTTTAATGTGTCTTCAGAAGTGATTTTCAGATATCTGGGAGTTTCCCTACCTCTGATCATTTATTCGCCTGCCTCTTGAGTTGTTTTTTTTTTTAAATATATTTTATTTGTCATTTCCAAGCATTATTCGTTAAAGATCATTTTCTTTTCCTTCCCCCCACCCCCCATAGCCGACGCGTAAGTCCACTGGGCATTAGATGTTTTCTTGATTTGAACCCATTGCTTTGTTGATAGTATTTGCACTAGAGTGTTCATTTAGAGTCTGTCCTCTGTCATGTCCCCTCAACCTCTGTATTCAGGCAGTTGCTTTTCCTCGGTGTTTCCACTCCCATAGTTTATCCTTTGCTTATGAATGGTGTTTTTTTCTCCTGGATCCCTGCAAGTTGTTCAGGGACATTACGCCGCCACTAATGGAGAAGTCCATTACGTTCGATTATACCACAGTGTATTAGTCTTTGTGTACAATGTTCTCCTGGTTCTGCTCCTCTCGCTCTGCATCACTTCCTGGAGGTTGTTCCAGTCTCCATGGAACTTCTCCACTTTATTATTCCTTTTAGCACAATAGTACTCCATCACCAACATATACCACAGTTTGTTCAGCCATTCCCCAATTGATGGGCATCCCCTCGTTTTCCAGTTTTGGGCCACCACAAAGAGCGCAGCTATGAATATTTTTGTACAAGTCTTTTTGTCCATTATCTCTTTGGGGTACAGACCCAGCAGTGCTATGGCTGGGTCAAAGGGTAGATATTCTTTTGTCGCCCTTTGGGCATAGTTCCAAATTGCCCTCCAGAATGGTTGGATCAATTCACAACTCCACCAGCAATGAATTAGTGTCCCCACTTTGCCACATCCCCTCCAGCATTCATTACTTTCCTTTGCTGTAATGTTAGCCAATCTGTTAGGTGTGAGGTGATACCTCAGAGTTGTTTTGATTTGCATCTCTCTGATTATAAGAGATGTAGAGCACTTCTTCATGTGCTTGTTAATAGTTTTGATTTCTTTATCTGAGAACTGCCTATCCATGTCCCTTGCCCATTTATCAATTGGAGAATGGCTTGATTTTTTGTACAATTGATTTAGCTCATTATAAATATGAGTAATTAAACCTTTGTCAGAGGTTTCTATGAAGATTTTTTCCCAATTTGTTGTTTCCCTTCTGATTTTAGTTATATTGGTTTTGTTTGTACAAAAGCTTTTTAGTTTGATGTAGTCAAAATTATTTATTTTACATTTTGTGATTCTTTCTATATCTTGCTTGGTTTTAAAGCCTTTCCCCTCCCAAAGGTCTGACATGTATACTATTCTGTGTTTACCCAATTTACTTATGGTTTCCTTCTTTATGTTTAAGTCACTCACCCATTTTGAATTTATCTTGGTGTAGGGTGTGAGGTGTTGATCTATTCCTAGTCTCTCCCACACTGTCTTCCAATTTTCCCAGCAGTTTTTATCGAATAGTGAATTTTTGTCCCAAAAGCTGGGATCTTTGGGTTTATCGTATACTGTCTTGCTGAGGTCGCTTTCCCCCAGTCTATTCCACTGATCTTCCTTTCTGTTTCTTAGCCAGTACCAAATTGTTTTGATGACTGCTGCTTTGTAATATAGTTTTAGGTCAGGGACTGCAAGGCCCCCATCGTATGTGTTTTTTTTCATTATTTCCCTGGATATCCTTGATCTTTTGTTCTTCCAAATGAACTTTGTTATGGTTTTTTCTAAATCAGTGAAGAAGTATTTTGGTAGTTCAATGGGTATGGCACTAAATAGATAAATAAGTTTGGGTAGGATGGTCATTTTTATTATATTGGCTCGTCCTATCCATGAGCAGTTAATGTTTTTCCATTTGTTCAGGTCTAGTTTTAGTTGTGTGGCGAGTGTTTTGTAGTTGTGTTCATATAGTTCCTGTGTTTGTCTTGGGAGATAGATTCCTAGGTATTTTATTTTGTCTAAGGTGATTTTGAATGGGATTTCTCTTTCTAGTTCTTGCTGCTGAGCTGTGTTGGAGATATATAGAAAAGCTGATGATTTATGTGGGTTTATTTTGTATCCTGCAACTTTGCTAAAGTTGTTGATTATTTCAATTAGCTTTTTGGTTGAATCTCTAGGATTCTTTAAGTAGACCATCATGTCATCCGCAAAGAGTGATAACTTGGTCTCCTCCTTGCCTATTTTGATGCCTTCAATTTCTTTATCTTCTCTAATTGCTACTGCTAGTGTTTCTAGTACAATGTCAAATAGTAGGGGTGATAATGGGCATCCTTGTTTCACTCCTGATCTTATTGGGAATGCATCTAGTTTATCCCCATTGCAGATGATATTAGCTGTTGGTTTTAGATATATACTGTTTATTATTTTTAGGAATGACCCTTCTATTCCTATGCTTTCTAGTGTTTTTAATAGGAATGGGTGTTGTATTTTATCAAAGGCTTTTTCTGCATCTATTGAGATAATCATGTGGTTCTTGCTAGTTTCCTTGTTGATGTGGTCAATTCTTGAGTTGTTTTTAATAAGAGGTAATGCTCTTATTTGTAGTTGAAATAGAGTGCAATGATATTGTTGTATTTTCCCATCTCTGTATTTATTGTAAATGTAATGGATGACATATCTGTAGTGATTTTCACTTTTTAGACCTTGGCTCTATGTGAAAATGGTTGGGACATATTGGAGACAGTTCTGGTACACTGTTACAGTCTCATACTAAGAGGGAGGGAGGTGCCCAAGTGGCTTAATTTCCCTGTGATGTGTTATAATCTCATCAGGGAGGTGGGAATGATTTTTTTACTTTGAAGCCTTATAGCTTTGAAATGGATTTCTTAAATTTGTAACTCTTCATCATAAGTACAAAGTTTTCCTAGGTTTCTCTCCTACCAAATTTTGGATTGATGGTAATAATAGACTTTGTTAAAAATATCTTTGCCAAAGTTGAAAGATTGGTTAAATCTGTAGAACTTGTGACAAATATTCATTATTTCAAAGGGGTTTTTGGATGTCACACAGCAGCCCATGTGAATCTTAATGATAGCTGGTAGAACCTCTCATGACTGCAAGGAATGGGTTTGTTTGCAGTTATCATTAAATGGGCTCTTATAATTTTCAGGATTTTGGTACTTTTTAGAATCTGTATTAGTTGTTGTACTACTATTTTTAAAAGGTTTTTACCTGGTGAAAAAAGTATGTACAGTCACACTGTGGATCCTGGCCAAGTTAAGAGTGATATAAATTTCATTTTTGAGTGAGCATCTTTTGTGTTGTGCCTCTTCTTGGCTAACACATTGTCACATGGAATGTGAACTGTGAAATTATGATTTTTTTAAATTATTTTTTTCTCTTTATGTTTGTAATAGAATGTTTGATTTCTTTCTTTTTTCCTAATGTTGGTGATACTTGAAGTTCATGAAATCAGTATTAATTTTTTTACTTGAAATATAAAATTTACAGTATAAGTTTACAGTGTCTATTAGCCCTAGTAATATGCATACCCAGAAGCTTTCAACTGGAAACCTGCCATTTATTGAAAAATGTTATGGGACTTTGTTAAATGATTATGTCTGATTCCAAGAGAAGGGAACAAAAGATCCACTATACAGTGCCAAGCATAAGGTCAAAACAGACCAAAACCAATCCGGGGAGGATTGTTGAATTTCTATGCCAATATGAAAGGACTTGACCCTTGTGTGAGAATTGAGATTGCGACGCTTGACATATGTTAAGATGCAGGACTCCTTTGAACCACACTCCATGTGCAATATTCTGAGTCAAGTACCTCAGGTTGGCTATTTTCCTGGCTCCCCCTATCTCTGACAGTTACAGTAAAATCAGACCAGTATAGGGTTAATTTTAGGGTTGTCACTTAATCTAAATTACTTTGGTTGCCAGAGAAAATCCCAAATAAAATACCCAAGTCAGTTGAAAATTTATGGTGATTTTAATTAATATAGAGGGAAGGAATTAAGGCGAGGAGAGAGAGAGAGAGAGGGTGTAGGATTTCTCCTGACTGGCCTTTGACAGGAGGAGTTCAAAGACCTCCTCCACGAGATGTTTGAAGAAGATTAGAGGCTTTCCCAAGAGATAGTGTTTGGAAGGTAAAGGAGAAAAGAATCAGCCTAAACTCCGAGATAGCTTAGTGAAGATGCCTCACCTGAACTAGGCTACTAAGCTTCTCCCAGTATAGTATCAAGGAAAACTCACTGCCAAACCCCAGACAATAGCTGCCACCTTGCCAGGATTCTGAAATGCTCAGCAAGCTGCCACCAGAGTCACCTCTCTGTGGAAAGAGAGGAAGTGACATGAAATATATAGATGGTTTTTATATCACTTTCCTGCGTCTGACATGTACCAATAGTAGCTTAAGTTTGACTTAGGACAGCCCAGGGGTCTGTCAGTTGTTTCTGATTTGTCATTTGCTAGCACATGTCTGTCATAAACCATCCTCCTAAATACTTAATCCTTAAGTATGAGTGTAGACATTCCTGTTTTTGTTAGACTATGTAGGGTGGAGTAATCTAAAGTTCACACCAGGGAAGGATTTTTCCCATTTGCTGCTGAAATATAGTCCTTTCTCTCTTATAGTTTGGCAATTTTCTGTAGTCCTGGCTGCAAATGGATGAAGTGCTGTATTGCTGCTATTGTCCTAGAATCTTGTGGGATATAAATCACTTTAATTGGTCCTTGCTGTGATTCAAGGACCTGGTACAGGTTATGTTTTACTCAAAATTTTATACGCGTAATATATTTTTTATCATTTCTGTATTTCTTATTTTATACAGAATTTCATTTTCTTTTACTCTTTTACTTGGGATTTTTGGGGGGTGGTTTGTTTTTGTTATATTTTTCTTTTGATAATTGTTTCATATACCTCATAACTCAGTCATGTATTCCAGTGTGAGTCTTGTATTGGTCAACACCTTTCTTGGGGGGGGGGGTGATTGTGTAATTCTCTTAAAAATTCACGATTAAAAAATTTTTGGAGAAATTTCAAGAAAAGAAACTTGCCAACATCTTGGATCAAGAAAGTGGATCCTTTTGGAGAAGGTACTATAAAGATGCCTGAAGAAACCAGACACTGCATCAAAATGTTCAGAATGAACTTTGGGGTAAAATGAACTGAATTGAAGATGGTTGAATATACTTATTCTGAATGTAACCTCTTGTGCCAAATGGGACTTCCCCCTAATTGGCGTTTTGTCAATGCATCTATCAGTCAGTTTTTGTATTTTACTCTCATCTCTAACAATTGTAACTTCCTCTTAGAAAAATGCTATATTGTATGTACTCTTAGCTAGAAGATATTTAGAGTTATAAGATAGTTATATATAAATGATCCATTGGGGAGATAGGTCTCTGAAAGGATCACAGGGGGATTTGTGCCAAGGAAGTTCCTTCCCTCCCCCTCCAGAGTAACTTGACTTGTCCATCAAACATTCTTGACATAACACAGTTGTTCCAGGTTTGTATCCCTCTGTGTACTGTACGTCATTAAAAGTCAAGGCTTTGGGGCTGGAGAGAGGGAGAACCGAGATGAGAAGGAAGAAGGAAGACGTTGGGAACAGGGCAGGCAGGTGAAGGGAGGGAGGAAGAGACATGCAGGCTAGGGACCATGTGGTCAGGTTACTTAGATAAATGATTGTCTACCCTTTCTAATGACCTTTATAAAATATATATCTGGGTAGAAATATTATTTCAATTCTTACACATATCTAGAAAAGGTGTAATGAAGGCCTGAGCTAAAGTAGTGGTTATATTAGTAGAGAAGGGTTGGTGTGTGAGAGAAGTTATAGAAGTAGCAATGGCAAGATTTGACAATAGACTTGCTATATGGGGTAATAGAGATTAAGGAGTTGAAGACATTGCTAATATTGTGAACCTGAAGGAGGAATGTTGGTGCCTTTGAAAGAATAAAGAAGTTTGGAAGAGAGGTAGATTTTGAGGAAAAGTAATGAATTCTGCTATAGATGTGTTCAGTTTGAGCTATCATTAGGGCCTTCTGTTTGAAATACTTAATAGATAATTGGTTTTGCTGGACTAAATAAAACAAAAGGCATATGTTTGTATATGTAAAAATAAATATACATGAGGAAGATGAGAGAATTTGGAGTTATCATTCTCACAGAGATGATAAAACCATATGAGATCAAGAGAAAAGGAGCAGGTGGAATTGGACAGTATGGGGAATATCCATATTCAGGGATGTGATATGACATGACAAGAAAACTGTAAAGAAACAGAAAGAGAACTAGTTAAAAATAGTGGCATGAAAAATGAGAGAGAGATGAGTATCCTGGTGTAGAGGCTGGTTCTCAGTGTCAAAAACAGCAGGTAAGTCAGCAAGAATAAGGACTGAATCATTAGATTTGGCAATAAAGAGATCATTAGTAACTTATAGTAGTAAGTAGTTTTAGTCAATGGATAAAATTGGAAGCCATATCTCCAAGTATTAAGAGGAGAGATGTAGAGGCAGAAAAAAAATGTAAGGTGGCTTTTCTAAGAATTTGGCTAAGAAAGGGAAGGGAATTATAAGGTGATAGCTTAAGGACATAGTTGGGTCTAGTTAATTTTTTTTAAGATTCAATGGGACTTGAATATGTTTGGAGTCTGAAGAGAAGCAATCAGAAGATGAATGAAATCCAGCATTCTTCTTTTTTTTTTTTTAATTAAAACGCTTCCCTTCCCTCTTGGAATCAATACTGTGTATTGGTTCCAAGATAGAAGAGTGGTAAAGGTTAGGCAAGTGGGTTAAGTGACTTGCCCATGATCACACAGCTAGGAAGTGTCTGAGTACAGATTTGAACCCATCTCTGGGCTTGGCCCTCAATCCACTGAGCCACTTAGCTGCCCCCTAAAATCCAGCATTCTTACTAATAGAATTTACCAGAACTTAGTAAGACTTTGTTTTACTATGTGAATAGAATTGTGGTGAAGAAGTATTAGGAACAAGCATATCTAAGAATCTTGTGTCATCTTGTCATTTTACAGATACTGAAAATAAAATTCAGATTAAATGACTACAGTTACATAGAGCTGGGTTTCAAACTTAGATCCTCTGGGAAAAAAAATCAACTTGCTTGTCCATGCACCATGTAGAGAGATATTCTTTCCATCATTACAATGTAATTTTGTTTTATTCACTTCAAATTTCAGATCCATGCAGGATGTTAATTTGAGGGGGAAAATTCACTGAGTTACTTTTTAGTATCTCACTTGAGAGCATCAAATTTAGTTTTCCAAAATATTTAGACAGCTTATCATTCCCCTGAAGAAAATATTCAAATGGCATGGGTAAGATAATTCTTCTAATTTAGCAAATATAATGGAATAGAAGTAGAGAAAAATTAATTTTTAAAATTGCGAGTCTTGTTTTGCCTTATTGGGACATATAACAGAAAAGACTTCATGACAAATTCATTTTAAATTTTAAAATCTAATTTTAAAAACCTAATTCTTAGGTTGTCAGTTGTTATTTTTTTATGAGAGCCAAGGATTGCATTTTGAAAGTATTATCTAGAAAAGAAATATCAATAATGTAAAAAATAATCCTGATGCATTGAACTTCACTTAAACTGAGATCCTGGTCATTTGAAGCTTAATGATTCTCCCCTAGAGTGTCATTGTACTCTGCAGAACACAAAGTTCCCTAACACTAGATCACTGCAAGAAACTTTAACCAGTTTGAAAATCAATAATCTGGATTTTGATACTCACATGAGGACATGTTTGAGGAGAAAAAAGCTAGAGAAGGGGATTCATGTTTATATTACTTTTGTCATCTGTTTCCTCCCTTAATTCTTGACCATTACTTGCTATCTACCACTTTCCCTTAGCTTTCTGATTATTGCTTAATTCATCTTTCTAATCTTTGGTGCTTCTCAGTTCAAGGTAGGAAGAAAGTGGTAGATTTGAATGCAACCAGAATATGATATTATTTCTCTGATTGTGCCTTTTTTATAATAGGATGTAAAGGTTTACTTGTATTAATCTCCATTATATACAAATGTAAGAATAAGTAATTTTTCATATTGAGGTTCAATACTTCATTATGAACCATGTCACCTGCCCAGAAATAGTAGGTCAGGGTGTCCCATGCATGTTATTCATGTGTGATATAATAATACAAGAGGAGATTTAGACCTTTTGGAATTACATACTTAATTTCTGGCATATGGAAACGGAACCAATACCCTCACAAACATTTGAACAAAGTCCTGCAAATGCATTTGCTTAATAGAGATTCATTGTGCCAAAATATTCGGATTTTTAATGGTTTACCATTCATAGATATATCCCTTAATTGTGGGCTAGTTTTTATACACAATTGTAATTACAAGATTTTTTTGTTGCAATTTAGAAACAGATGCAAGTCTAAGATAGTTTTGAAAAGATCAACACATCCTTACAAAATTTTTTTGGTTAGTTACAGATATTGTTTTAATTTTAACATGGTTTACATAAAGCATAATAAAAATGTAAAATTGAGAACTAAAGAAAATAGTTTTACAACTATTTTAGACTATTTAAGACAATTCCACTAGGCAGTAAATGAAGCCCACAGAGAGTCTCTAACATGTAGGAAAGTTAGTAACATACTTTTGGAAATGTTTAGGATATGCTTGTACTGCTGTAACAAACCTTTCCTTTTAAGACAGTTTGGCTTCACAATTGAACAAATCACTTCTGTTTGAAAACATTTTCCAGTGATACAAATGCTTGTTCTGGATATTACCACTTAAGCTGTTAAGGGTGATCCAAATACAGTATTTGCCAGAACATATGTTTAGTTGGCAAAATGCTCACTAGTTCAAATGTAGTCTAAAATTTTAGCATTGAAAAGTATAGATTCTATATTTAAAAAAAACACACCCTATAACAGAATTTTTACCCTCTTGTTAAAAATAGGTACGCCTTGATCTCTTTGCATAATTTCCTGAGATTTAGTAGCCTTTTGAAGGTAGCCAAAAAAAACAATAAATAAAAGTCAAAGATTTAATCCCATGTGTGACAAGCAAAAAAGTGAAAGCCATAGTCTTTGTTTCTTGTAACTGGTAAAATTTTACCTTTATTGTTGTCTGGTTTAGTAATATTTTGCTTTGGATAAGTTGTGCATGTCTGTGAGAAATAATGTTTCTTGGATAATCCCAACGAGTGATGGATTTCTTCAGTCCATTGTTATAAGCTAGATTCAACTGGTATCTCATTGATATAAACTAAATTCAACTGGTATCTTGACATTGATGTCATGGAATTGATATTGATATTTTTTAACTAAATGCTGATTTTTTTTTACTCCTTTTTGCCTCATTAGTGCCCAGCCACAAATTGAATGTCATTCTTTGGTTGGATGGCTTTGTCACGTGACATGAACCTATTGTAGAGCTTTAATTGATTCATGCTCTATTAGTGTTAAGAGATGGCCGAGGGAAGAGGTAGTCCCATTTTGAAGGTGATACTTTTTATGTTATCATTAAGTTAGCTTTAGTAGTTGTTTTTTTGAAAGCTAGAGTTGTGTAGTGAATAGGTAGGGTGCTAAACTTAAAACCCAGGTCTTCTTGACTTAAATTCTGCCTTGTACTTTTCATCTGTGTGGGAAAGTTACTTAGCATGTCTTAGCCCTAATTTGTAGAACAAAGATAAATGTATAGAGGTACCTGTCTCACAAGGTTGTGATGAGGCTCAGTTAAATACTATATGTATGGTTCTTTGAAAACCTTAAAGGCTGTTTCCAATTCCAGTTATTATTATTGCCCTTACCAAGTGGTAAACATGTTGTGAATAGCATCTTTGGGGCACACCTTTCCCAATGTGACATCACAGGTGAGCATAACAGTGTATTGTATCAAAAATGGTTTTTCTTTTTTTTCTAGATTATATGTTGATACAATTTTTAATAATCATTTTCTCACATTTTAAAATTCTTGTTCTTTCTCCCTTCAACTCCTTCTGCCTTCCCAAGATGTGGGTAAGATGATATGGTTTGTACATGTATTATCATATAATAAATATTTCCATGTTTATCATGTTGTAAAAGGACACCTAGAGAAAAATTCATGAGGGAAATAAAGTGAAGAATGGTATGTGTTAAACTGCATTCAGATCTGACACTGACCAAGAAACAGTAATGGATCAGTAAAATTGATTAATTTATCAACACACAGTAGTAAATGACCATAGTAACTTATTGTTTGGTAAACCCAATCTGCCTTCAGACTCCCATCAGTTTCTTCTGTTACAATTAAATTAATATGTCTACCCAGTTATTAATTTTATAAAGTTTATTAATAGAAAAGGTAGATCAGCATAGTTTAAAATCTCTTTCTTACTCTAAGTCTTCCAACCATGTTTTCCCTATTCTCCATTGATCTTTCTCTCCCTCACCTGTCTCTCCAGCCCTGTGTCAGTCCAAGAAGACCAGGTATGCCCCACATATTTTCTTTTATTGATGTTCAGATTTTCACTGATGCAAACTCTATCAGGAATGTTGACAAACTGGGCTGGCCCTCCAGGAGGAGGAGGGGATAAGATTTCCTTAATACACTTCCATGGCAGTGGATAGCCTTTTTCATCATTAGTGTCTTGCAGTTGTCTTAGATCATCCTTGGATCCTTGCACTGCTGATTATAGTTAATTCAGTCACAGTTGATCATCATACTTTACTGCTGTTGCTGTATACAACTTTCTCCTGGTTCTGCTTATTTCACTTGACATCACTTCATATAAGTTTTTTGGGGGGTTTATCATTTATTCAGTCATATCATTCATTCATATGAGGGGATCATTTATTCATCACTTCTTATGCCACAATAATATTCCATTTCAAACTTTAGAACCTACACTTCTTTTATAGTGTAAATCCAACTCACTCCCTTGTTTTATACTTGAAAAAACTGGAGCCCAGAGAAGTGAAAAATTCTGCCTCAAATGCCCTGGGTAGTAAGCAAAAGACTCAGAATTTGAATCCAGGTCCTTTGTTTCTAAAGCCAGTGGTCTTTCTAATATTCCACCACTTCCTTTCTTTTAATTTGAGGAACTGATTTGTGTATGATATACCAATGTAATCTGAAATTTTCTTTGGACAGCTATCATGTTTACAATGAATTCAGTTATAGGTTATAAAAGTTATTGAAGTAATTTTCTGACTATCAGCCAGAATGACTGATAGATTTAGTACATTAATTGACTCTTCTCAGAGTAGAAAGATATAAAAATAAAATTCTCTTTGCCAACAAAATTGGAAATAAAAACCTTTAAAGAAATTATGCCCTCCAACTGCCTTGGAATACTATCAATTCAATCAACAAACTGTTCAGTAGAGGTGGGTCCTCTTGGGGGGGGACAATATCAGGGAATAGAGATGCAGAATATGAAAAGGGGTAGGCAGAGGCTTGAAAGAAATATTAATCTGGAAATGTGGATGTGTTTGGGGATAGAGTGGGATGGTATGGGGAGAGAAAAATAAAAGGAGAGAGAACAGAAAGGAGGTCAAGAGCTAGAGATAGAATTTTAGAAGTATCAGTGTGTGTTAAATCCACAGTTTATAAAATTAGTGAGTGAAAGTAATTTTTGATGACTTTTTAGTTTTTATTTTTTCTTGAGTTCTTTTGTATACTTGTTTTAGTTTGCCACTACTGAATTGAACCCCTTTCTCCAAGGCAAGAATGCTTGGTTGGCAAGCTCAGTGCTGTGATGAGGGTGGAGTATGTTTGCCATTCAGTAGACTTGTCTAATTTGCATATTTGTACCATCACACTCAGTCATGCAACCTGTGACAGCACTATATCCTTGAATATTTATTGCCTATTTTCCCGCTAAAGACACATGAAATGTTTTCTGTGGACATTTGGGAACGGGGAAAAAATCATAAGTAGCATGCTTACTGTTTTCTATTTTTTAGTGTTCAGGACAACCATATACTTTATCTAAGATCACTAAAAACAATTTCATAATATTCTGAGAAAACAAGTGTTCACAGATGCTTTCAGGGCAGTGTAGTGAACCTACATCAGAGTTTTGTTTTAAAGAGTTTTGTGTAAGGTAATATGGCTCCAAAAAAATAAGCTATGGGAAACCATTCAACAGATGTCAGGCTTCATTGTAATACTATAAGAAAGTGATAATTTGTTTTCCTGTTGCCTTGTCTTAAAAAAAAAAAAGGCAAATTATTATCTTTGCAGTCTAAAAAAGACAGTACAAGTCAGCAAATGTGTGTCAAAGTTTAAAAAAAAAGGTTTATAATGAAAAGAATTGATAGTGTATTTCACCTAGAGTAAAAAAAGACAATGTGTAATAAGGGATTTTGTGGCTTTACAGCTCAGTGCATGTGTTTGAAAGCTGTTCTCTCAGCAACGTGGGTGGCAGGTTATGCTACCATATAATGTATTGTAGTTGGCTCTCCACACTTGTCAGGGTTAGTGTTCAACCATTCGGAAAATTTTCCCATTGTTCTATCATGTGAACCAAGACTAGTGTTGAATTCCCAATAACCTACCAAAAAAAGATTTAATTAGAAAGTCTGAAATTTAATGATTTTCTGTTTATTGGTTTAATACAGTATTTATATTACAAGTATTTTATTATCTGTAAATACAATCAATTTTAGTCCAAAAGGATGCCAGGATACCAAACTTGGAACTTTAGTAGGGTCTTTTTCGACAGATTTGAACAAAAATGTGTAAGCTCAATACTGCCTTTTTTTGGTATTAACACTCTATTTCCATCTTAAACATGTTTGCTTTAGATGGACCATAGCTCTTGGCAGCTAGTTCATTTTTAGCAAATAATACTGTTTCTAGTAAGAGTTGCAGAGAAAAAAAAAAACTTTGTGTGAGGTCCTTGTAAACTGAACCTTTGGAACGTTACTTTTATTTCTGTTTTTTCCCCCTTTTGTGCTTCTTTGTATCATGGTTATAAATTACTTTGTTTGAACAGAAGAATTAAAAACATTTTATTTTGTGATTCCTGGAATTATAATTGTTTTTTCTTTACCTGTTATTTCAAAGACTGGCACATAGAGAAATAAGTAATTATGGCATTGAAATTCCATTGTGCCAGCACCTCCAGAGCATAATCCAAAAAAAACAGAAAATCTCCTGCTGGGTTGTATGCAGCCTGCTTGTGTGAACATCAGTGTCTGCTGTTCACACATCATTTTTTACTGAAAGTTCCCCCTGGAATAAAGACTCTGTGTTTTCTGAGTGTAGGGGGACATTTGTTGGTTCTGAGATTTTAAATTTTGTAGAAGTTTCTTTTTTTCCAGGGAGATTTCAATAGATGTTTCACCATTATCAATCTAGCCTATCAAAGGGTAAGAAGTGGGATTTTTTTTTTGTATGCTTATATGTATTTGTAAAAGGAAAGCTAATTTTTCTCATACTACAAAGTGACATTTTGTAAATGAAAATGGAGGAGGAACCAGTGAAATAGAGACATGGTAGGTATTTGCAAATTATGTATCTATGCACACAGTATGTACACTTTTATATTTGAGAGAAGATGAGTCTAAATATCACCTTTTACTAATAATAACTTAAAACCAAATTCTTTTTTATATGAATAGATAGATATGTACTTCAGGTCTCTTAAATATGATAGCTTCTTGACAGCATTGTATTTAGTCTTATTTTTCTAACCTGATTTAACTCTAAGCAAGGAAGAGATAGTAAAGCACATTTAAAAGCTCCTGCCTTAATATTTGTGAATGCTTTAAGTATGGCGAGAACTGGCAACCTAGCTGAAAACATAGTACATCATGTATGAGCAATTTCAGCCTTTCAGCTCCTATTTATGAAACATCAACTACAGAAATTGTCTCCTAGATAATATGGAACACTAAGTTCTTCAGAGTTCTGTAAAATGGATCTGGTGAGTTGCTAACCATACAGCAGCATTCATTTATGTTTTTTGGATCATTCATTGTTACTGATTTCTCTCTCCCAAATACTTTTCTTATTCAATAACATGGTAAATATGCATATTTCCTTGTAGGATAAATTAATTTTATTGTAAAGCAAGTGGTTTTTGAGAGCTAAGATAGGAAAAGTCATTATAAATTTGTTTCTAGTTTTGTGCTCCATTTAGTAAAACTTCACTTAAAAATAACGAGTGTGTTTTGGGGTACATGCAATCTCTTTTTAGATTGAAATTTTCAAGCATTATACCACTACTTAATATCTTTAAGTAGTATTAATTTTAATGCATCTTTCTTACTTTTCTCTTTACTCCTCTCTTTTACTAATTGTCAAAATAATATTATAATACATTTGGAGAGTAATGACTAAACATGATATTGTTGCTAGAATGTTTTTGCTTATTAATCCCTCTCATTGCCCAAACATTCCTTTTTAATTAATGTTCTGAAAGAGAAGCTGTGCTTCTGGTATAGTGTAACTCTTGGAGAGGAAGGACAGATGCCTCTATTTCCCTATCTTATCTGATCTCTAGAAATCTAAGCAGCCAGAGTCCCCTAATTTTAAGTCAGCCTGGCACATTGCCATTTCCCTACCAGGCTGGTGATTGACTTATAGGAATGCTTTTTGCCTAGTTGTTACTGATTAAAGTTCTAGGAAAAAAAGTTTTCAAAATGACAGTTTTCTTCCATGACTAGACTTTGTGATATTTGTCTAAATGTAGGATTAATTCAGTGCTTTAAAATTTTATGCAAATAAATTGCTAATATTCTGAATTTATGCAAATAATTTGCATATTCATTGCCTGTCTTCAAATTTTTTACTTTGTATAATTTAACTTTAACCGTGTCTAGACAGATTTCCTGGATATGGCTAAACAATTTTGAGGGTAAATTATGAGCTGATTTTTTTTGCACATTCATAAACAAGATCTGTTTCTACTATGTATGCTAGAAATGTAACAAATGGAAATTGCAGACTGTACAAGTGAAATGAAAATTTTTTCCAATTTTGTCAAACATTATTGACAAAAACAGTAGAAATGTTTTGCATTTCATAGTCATTGGAGTTAAATCAGATTTCATCACTTCTATGTTTATGACATGAACTTCATTCATTAGCATTGTATTATAGTTACATTTCTATTATCTCTTAAAATTACATGACTCATTAAAAGGTGTTTATAGAAAATATACAAGTAAGTTATTTTGTGAATTTCCTACATTTAGTTTTTTTTTTAACCCTTCTGTCTTGGAGTCAATACTGTGTATTGGCTCCAAGGCAGAGGAGTGGTAAGGGCTAGGCAATGGGGGTCAAGGGACTTGCCCAGGGTCACACAGCTGGGAAGTGTCTGAGGCCAAATTTGAACCCAGGACCTCCCGTCTCTAGACCTGGCTCTCAATCCACTGAGCTACTCAGATGCCCCCTACATTTAGTTTTAATATATATCCTCTTATTTTTATTCCTCTTAGGCATCTTGGAAATTCCAATTTATTATTTTCTTTTATAGTATCAAACTAGGAAATTAAATAGAACATAGCTATATTAAAGATAATACATTTTTATTTTAATATGTGATGGACTGACTTGCATAACTTGTATATTCCACTTGGTTTCATAATCCCAAGAGAAAATTAGGGGAAGAGCTTACCACTTTGGATGAACCTCTTTGATGAATTTATGGCAGGATGTTGTCAAAAGTCATAAAGGATATGGATGGGTTGCAAATTGCATTGCTTAATATGTTGGATGCAATAAATTTTTAATAGCTAAAGCAATAAGTTCAAGGGTCAGATGAAAATCACAACCCAAGTTTCACTAAAGGGTATATATAAGACTTAGGTTCCTCAAATGAAAGAAATCCTATAATTTTAAAGCTGATAAAGTATTTTAGAAATCATCTAATTCAGTTCTCTTTTCTGCTGACTGAATAGGCCCAGAGAAATGTTAAGATCACATAGCAAGTTAGTGTGAGAAGATGAACATTAACCCATACCATATTATAAGGAAGAAAATTATGAAATGAATCTTGTCACATATCCAATCAGTTGCCAAGTTTCTAAAATTATCTTTCTATAACATTTCTCATATCCTTTCCTTTCTCTTCACTCATAAAACTATCTCCTTGGTTCAAGCCCATGCTACCTCTCATCTGGACTATTGCAATAACATCCTAATTGGGTTCCATGTCTCAAGTTTTTCCCTTTTCTAATCTTACTCTTAAATAAGCCAGTCATTTCCTTTCTCTTAAAATAGAATCAGTTTCATTTGGTGCTTATCTTGTTACTGACTACTTAAAATTTTTTTAATTTAAATTTAAAAAATTTTTTTCATTTTCAAATTCTTTCTCCCTCCCAAATCACCCCACACCAAGTAACAGTAGCTGTATGTGTGAAATCACACAAAACATTTCCATACCATGCTGAAAAAAAAACAACTAAAGAAATTTTAAAATATGTACTTCATGTAGCACTCAAAATCATTAATGTTCTCTCTGGAGATAGTATTTTTCATCATGAGTCCTTTGAAACTGGCATGGATCATTGTATTGATCAAAATGGCCAAGTCTTTTACAGTTGATTATCATTACATTGTTGTTGTTACTATGTACAATAATCTCCTGATTTTTCTCACTTTATTCTGTTTCAATTCATATAATTCTTCTCAGGTTTATCTGAAACCATCTCCCTCATAATTTCTTATAGCTAAATAGTATTCCATCACATTTATATGCCACAACTTGTTCAAACATTCCCCAATTGATGGTCATCTCAATTTTCATATCTTTGTCACCACAAAAAGAACTATTATAAATATTTTTGTATGTATAGGTCCTTTCCTCCTATCTCTAATCTCTTTGGTATAGAGATCTAGTAGTGGCATTGCTAAGTCAAAGGGTATCTTTTGTTTTATAACTTTCTTGGCACAATTACATATTGTTCTCCAAAATATAGATTATGTGATAAATGTGGAATCCATTAGCCTCTAAGGAGCAAAAGGTAATGATGGTGGAGGAAGAGCCTGGAAATGGCATTTAGAAACAAAAAATATTACAACTACTGAACTACAACCATTGCAGAAGAAAAATATTTAGCAGAAAAGGGATTATCATTTAGATTCAGAGTTCTTTTCCTTGTTATGATAGTTACTATTTTGCTCTGTTACTATTGGCAAGTCATTCATCTTCTCTGGTCTTCAGGTTCCTCATCTGTGAAATGAAGTTTGATCAGATGATGCACAATACTTTGTCCAGCTCTAAATTTATGATCCTCTGGTACTATTATTCCTATGAAATCTTAGATAAGTGGGATGTTGATGTATCACTTGCCTTGGTGATTTAATTTTTAATCTGACTTGGGAAACCTTTATTTCAGAGTTGACTGTAGTCCTCCTTGAAGAACTGTGGAGAAGAGAGATACTACAGGACTGAAGTTAAATAAATGTTCTATTTTTCAAAGCTAGAAAGAAAACAAATTCTTCAAAATATAGGTTAGAGAGCCTTACTTTGATTCCTGAGAATTTTTTTTTTAATTAAAGAATAGCTTGTCCAAGCTAGCCTAGCAATTGAATGGTTTGACTTATAACATAGTGAGTTCTCATGGCACATAAATGAGCAGAACCAAGAGAACATTATGTACAGCAACAAAAATATTGTTTGAAGAATGACTTGTGTATGTCCACTTCCAGAGAAAGAACTGATATAATAGAAACATAGCAAGCTATAGTTTTATATGTATTTATGTCTTTTTGTTATCTAGTATAGGGATTTGGAAGATACTTGGGAATTTTAATGTAACAAATTAATTAATTTAAAAATACATTGAATTCGATGTCATTGGGAAGTCTTCAAGATAAGTCAAGATGACACATGTTGTCAGAACTGAAATCAATGGAATTTCTGCTCAAATGTTAGTTGAACTGAGCTCTCAACACTGGTTCTTTTATTTTATGATTATGAATTTTATTTTAAGGTGTGTACAAAATAATACTTATAATATGCTTGGCTTTACATTACTATTCTTCTTGTGCCTATACTTGCCTCTCCAGTTGACAGGGAGAAAACAAGATGTATAAAAATAGTTTAGCGGCATTAAATAACACTGGGAGCCATCAAGCCACAATGTCTTGACATGGTCACATGTGGAGACCAGGAAGGTCACAAAGTGGCTCCTTGGCAGGATGGAGGCACCCACTCAGTCCCCTCTGTGTGACTTTTCTCATTAACATCCCTTATTACTAGAATTGCCATGATTATTGTTCTTTCCTCATCTTCAGGAAAAATAATATAAGAGCAAATACTTACACACTATTCCCCCAGAATACCACTAAAAGATCATACTCACAAAACCAGACCCAAAAGACTATCATGGGTTAACTTTTGCTTAGGCATATAACTCCTAACAAAAACTGTGCCCAGAAATCCCCTACTCCCATGCACAGAAACAAATTCTTCTAAGCCAGTACATAAATCATCATAGGGAGATTTGTACACTATGCCTTAGTACATCATGCCTCAGTGACTTGATTTACCAACCAGAATCCATCTTGGAAACTCCCCAATGAAACTCTGAAAAATGATTAGTCTAATATTAAATCTGAATTGTGTTTCTAGTACCCCTTTGATCTTTCAACTTGACTACCATGATTGTTGATTGTCTCTAGAACTTCTGATTGTTTATCTATTTTTATTAAAAGTAACAGATGATTTTATTTGATTGTCCATAAGCCAAGCATCTCATAAATTAATGAAGTAACTGGCCTCTATTTATGCCACCTGTGATGAACTCATTTATCTTTTGTAAAACCTTTTTGTGTCTTTTCAAGAATCAATAGTAACAATATAAGTGTATAGAATGATCACATAATGTTAATAAAATGATTTGTTAAAAGTTAATGTGTCACCAAATTATCTGCATTTGAACATGTATGTTGAATATGTATTCATTGGGGTATAAAAATAAACCAAACCTGGACCTAGTGGAAGCAGTTCCACATAATGCTTGGCCCCAGGCTGACACACACGTACCTGTCTTCCATCACTCATTTCCACCTTTGCTGCCCCACCTGACTGAGAGCCCCTGAAGCTGTGAGCAAGGCAGGCAGGCCCTGAGCTCGGGGCAAAATAACATGTGAAGACTTCTGGAGGCAAATGAGAACAATTTGGTCCAATGGCCATTAAGGCAGTTTAAGCAGAAAATGTGGAGCACTTAGAGCTTGGTCAGACTTTGATGACTCTTGAAAAGAGTGAGACTAATAACTTTGTGCATCTCTGCCCCACTCAAATCCTCACTCAAAAAACAGTACCCCATGATGTCATTTGTCCTTTTTGAAAAATGTAAGGACAAAAAGCAAGTAATGCTATTTATGTTTGCAAAAAGTTGGATATAATCTATATGTCCAGCAACTGAACACATTGAAATATATGCAATAGTGTACTATTATTGCCCTGTAATAAATGAAAAGTGTGGAGAATATCAGGAACTATACATGATATAGGACACTAAAAGCAAACTTTTTAAAGATGGAGTCCTAGGCTCCACCCCCAACCTACCCCAGACTGAGTACCATGTCCCTCCCCCTCCCTGAGTGCTAGGAGTGCCTTGCCCTCTCCCTTTATCCCATATGGGAGAGGAAGGAAATACTCCCTTTGAGCTGCTGGAAAGATTGGGTGAAGTGAAGAATATCCTCAGCAATTGTAGAGAGAAGGGGAGTGGCTTAAGTGCTCTACTCCCAGCTCTGCTTCCTGTGAGCCACTCAACCCCTCCCCCCCTTCTCATGACTGAGGAGTAATTCTAGATTGTTTGAACAGATAGTTCTTCATATTTGAGGAACTTTTTCTTGAATGTTTACAAAATTGTGAAATTTAATTACTATATTCTTGGAGTTTCAATTGTGGGTTTTTTCCTCCTAGTGGTGATTTGTGGACCCTATTGATCAGTGCTTTTTTTTGTATTGTTCTAGACAGTTTCTTGTATTATTATTTTATATATTATGATATTGAGGCATTTTTTGTATTTGTTATATTATTTTGGTAGACCTATTATTTTTAAGTTCTCTCTGTACACCTTGTTTATAAAATTAGTTGTTTTGTCTTATATAGAATTCACGTTTTAACATTGTTGCCATTTATTTTTCTTCTTCAAAATGTTTTTCTCTGTCCCAAATTTTGTCATTTTATCTTAAAGATTACATTTTTGTGAAGAGATCTTCTAAATTCCTTATTCTGCCTTTTATTATGTATGAAGAGCACTGTCTTTTGAAATAATGTCTTTAGGTTCAGTAAACAATATTAAATGACCATAGTAATCTAGTTCAATAACCCAAAGGTTGAAGCTTTTGGGTTAAGAACTCACTATTTGATGAAAGCTGTTTGGAAAACTAGAAATCAGTATTGGCAAAAATTAGGCTTAGACCAGCATTTCACTCCATATACCAAGATGGAGTCAAGATGATTATTTGAACTAGAAAGGGTGACACCATAAACAAATTTGGATAGCATGGAAAAGTTTACTTATCACACTTAAAAATAAGGGAAGAATTTATAACTAAATAATACATAAAATTACAAAAAATGAAATGAGTAATTTTGATTATATTAAATTAAAAAGTTTCTATACAAACAAAAGCAATGCCACCAAAATTAGAAGAGAAACAGCAAATTTAGCGGGGGGAATTTATGAGTGTCTCTTACAAAGGCCTCTTTTCTCAACTATTTAGAGAATTGAGTCAAATTTATTAGTATACAAATCATTTTCCATTTGAAAAATGGTGAAAAAATATGAATAGGCAGTTTGCAGGGGAAGAAATTAAAACTCTAGTCATTTGAAAAAATTCTTCAAATTACTATTGATTAAGGAAATAAAATTGAAATAATTCTGAGATATCACCTCATACCTATCAGATTGATTAAAAAGGAAAGTCTTATATGAACGGATGCAAATGAAGTGACCAGAACCAGGAGAACAGTGTATACAGTAAAAGAAATACTGTATGATAATCAGCTGTCAAGGGACTAAACTATTATCAGCAAAGCAAGGTTACAAGATAACCTCAAGATAAAGGGAATAGTGGTAAAAAATGCTATCCACTGCCAAAGAAGGAACTGTTGGGAGTCTGATTGCAGAACAAAGTATGCTATTTTTTACTTTATTCCCCCCCTGAGTTTTTTTATTACATTTGTGATTTGTGTCTTCTTTCATAACATGGGGAGTATGAAATATGGCATGATAGCACTGGTTCCTATATCAAACTATTTACCACCTTAGGGAGAGTGAAAGGGAGTGGGACAGGAAGAGAATCTTGAGTCATGAAAGTCAGAAAAAAATTGGCAAAAATATGTTTCTCTGTTTAATTAAAAAAAAGTTTTTAAAATCCCAGTCTTTTCAGATGTTCATAGAGTTCTCCTTTTAGTAAGGAAATTCTGATTCATTTTTCCTTTACTTCTTCATTGGGTTTCTCTTTGAGTTTTAATTCACTCTTACTTTTGTCTTTATAAGTCTTTCTTTTGGTTTACCTTTTTGTCAGCTAGATTTTTATTTAAATTCTCTCTTGAGTTTTTCATGTTTCATCCTTTCCCTTGTATTCCTAGTTACTTATTTCTGGTTTGCTTACCCCTTCCATTATATATAGGCTGGGCATCCTGAGCTTCTTTGATTTGGGGGAATGTGGTAGTATAGCCCAGAGCTTTGCCTAGAGTAAACCCTAAGGATTGGCACCAGATCAATTTTTAAGCCCCTTTCTGTCAATGGAGAAGCTCACTTCTGGCTAGCTCTGTATTATACATATATATATATATATTTCCTTCTTTATTATTTGGCAGAGTTCATATCTACTGGTTCTTATTGGGTATTGGGAACAGAGTTCAGGCTGGACCAGAGAACCAGATCTTGAAGCACAGGAATGTGAGATTGCTGGTATAGTTTTTGCCTAGTGTATAGAGTGGTTTAAGGGTGGGGAGGCTGATTTGGAGTGCTAATTATATAATTTTTTCAATATTGTTTCATGGGGTTTTTACCTTGTGTGGTGATTCCGTCTTCTTATCTTGTGAATTCAGCTTTTGTTGCATAGTGTCTAGTAAATAATTCCTTTTCCTGGTGTTTTTGGTTCACAAAAATTTGTAGAAAAATGTTTTGCAACCTAATTCACATTATTCTCTATAATCAAAGTATAATTAAGAAAAATTTTTCCTTTTATGTACAATCATTTAAAATGAATTTTCTCTTACTGTGATGTTTTTATACCTTATGATTTATTTCCTTTACCAGTTACTAGCTTATTTAATGTTAATTGTTTGCTTAAATAATAGCTTTTTAAAAAAATAGACTTGATTTCTTGTGAATTGAGCAAACATATTAGGAAGTTTTATCTCATCTCCTTTGATTTCTTCATTCTTTTGTCTCTTAAACCATGCTTTGAATTTGATACTCCCTTTAACTTCATTCAGAATCAGTTATAATATTACATTTCCTTTCTCATTCTTCCTTGTTATTGTGTTGTCTTTTTCAGTTACATCTGAAGATTAGCTAAACTATGGAATCTGGCTGCATTCCTTAAGGCTCTCCAGGAACTCCTTCTGTAGTTGTTTCTCAACAGAGAAACCTTCTCTGACCTACAGTCCAAAGTGAATTTCTTGACCATCTATGACAGGGTGACTGATGAGAACCACAAAGTCACCTTCTTAGGTGGTCGTATATTCACTAGGGCAAAAGAGCTTGCTTTTCACAGTGGGTTCTTTGACTGAGTAAGCTTCTGTGTTTCTTGTTAAGCTGCTCTTGCGGTGTTCCTCCTTTTGACTTACTTGGAACTTCTGAAGTTTCTCTTGGATCAGTATAAGTTTTTTTTTTCTTTCTGGAACTGGTATATCATTGCTATTAACTGGTTCTCTTCCTTCCTAAGAGAAGAGGTGGCTAAAACCCAGAATCTCCTACTTCATGTGTTGACAGTTTCAGTATTAGCATTATTCAGAATCTCACCAGGCCTCAGCTGTGAAGCCTTTATGAAGGGAGATAGAATTTGGGGAGTTGGGGTGAGGAGAATTACCTTTCTGCAAGCACTGACCAAGCAGCTGCTTTTCTCTCTCTCATTTTTTTTGTGGAGGAATATTTGTATAGCAATAAGAAAGCAAAGAAAATGAGAAATTTTCTCTCATTTGTAACTTCATTTTATATTTGACAGGTTTTTACATTGACAAATTACTTATATTTATGATGAATTTAACTATTTTAATCATCTTCTTGGAAAGATTTGCTATTTCACACTTATTGTTCAAGTATTTTCAGCCATGTCCAACTTGACATGACTCTTAATTGGGGTTTTCTTGGGAGAGATACAGGAACAGCTTGCTGTTTCCTTCATAGCTCATTTTACAGATGAGGAAACTGAAGCAAACAGGCTTAAATGGCATGCCCAAGGTCATACAGCTAGTATCTGAGGCCACATTTGAATTCAGAAAGATTCCTGACATTTAGTGCAGAAAAAATTAGGATTTTCTGATTCTTAAATAAATAGCAAAGTAGTAATGATAGCCCCAAAATATCCAGACATTGTAGACAGAGAATGCAATTCTCAATCTGAGAGCTGACTTTACTGATATTATTGTAAACCTTGCCCACATTATAATTTCCACCATTCAGTGGGATGCCATAGTAGCAACTGAAATCAGAAACAGAATTATTAATGTTGGGAAACTCTTGCTTCTTTTAAAACTGACATAGTATGATTTGTGTTAGGAGTAATGGTAATTCTGTGGTTCTTTGTAATGGTGGCTCCTGCCAATAGAGAGAATCCCTACCCTTTCTGGTAGGCCACTAAAAAGCACTTCAAAAGTAAATATAATGAAATTGACCAAGTGAGAGACAGCATGGTCAAGCTAGGTAGTGATATTTGGAGTATGGGAGGAATGTATTTTTAATTAACACAAGGAAATGCTTCGTTTTTGTCACACCTTTGCAGACTAGTTTTAAATATTTGTAGAGAGAAACATTTCCACTTGCCTAAAAATGTTTTATAAGTAGTAGGTACTCTATCCTATCCTTATTCTATAGTTCTCTTTTTCATAACAGGTATAGACTTATAGTCAGATAGACACTAGTATTATCACAAACTTAGATTTTCAAAGAAAATTAAATAAGGGATAATAGAAAGAAGCATTAGCATAAAAAGTTGGGCTTGGGTTCTCATTCATAGTGTATTTCAGTATGTTATGAAGGAAAGAATAAAGAAGAAATTGATGGAATTGAGTAGAAATTGAAAGGTTGAATCAATGAAAAGTATTGTTCTACCAGGCTTTCCACGTGTGTTAATTTTCAGACTTATTTTACTTTGTACAAGTGAAATCTATAACTAAAGACATTGTATTTTAATTAGATGATCACTAGTAAATAACATCTCTCAGCAGTAAAAGTATCACCATATTTCTTTATCACTGACACTATTAATGACAGGCAAACTGCTTTAGGGGTTTTTCTTATACAAAGAATAGGAAGACAAGAATTCAGCTGTTAGGAATTCTAGGTGCTATATTTTAGAAAGCATACAGCCAAACTTGAGCTATTGCAGAAGAAAATTGAGGTGGTGAGAAGACTGAAGATCACACCATGTATCTTGAATGGGGATACTTAGCCTGGAAGGCAAAAGACTCAAAAGTAACATAGTTGCAGTAGCTTGGTGTTGGAAAGTTGTCATGTATAATAGGAATGTTTTACATGGCTGCACAAGGCAGGAAGAACAGCTAAGGCCAGAAGTTGCAAAGAAAAAAGTTGACTACATAGAAGGAATCATTTCCTAATGATTAGGTGGTTACTAGTAGAAGGACCTACTACAGGAGATAATGGATTTAGTCATACTAGAGATTGTGAATGATACCATAGAAAACAGCTAAATGAACTGCTAGTGGATAGAATGCTTGGCCTAGAGTCAAGAAGCTTTGAGTTCAAATCTGGCCTCAGACACTAACTGCCTATGTGACTGGGCAAGTCTCTTAACCTCTCTTTGCCCTTATCCTTTGGAGAAGGAAATGGAAAACCACAGTTCATGGACCATGGAATCATGAAGAGTCAGACATGACTGATAGCTGAACAACAACTTTGATATCTTAAGGAAGATTCCTGATCAAGTGGTGATAATTAGATATCCCCTGAGGTCCCTTCCACCTCTATGAAGCTTTGAATTCTCATTCTCTGATTTTGTTGCCAAAAGCTTAAGAAAGATGGGTAAGGAAGGGTTCTGATTCTGGTAGCTCTGCCTTGAAGCCAGTTAAAATTAAAGGTTGAAATTTATCCCTTATTAGACTTACCTTTATCATGAGGAAAGACATAATTTAGAGAAATAAATCTAGTAAACAGATTATGCAAAATAGGCACAGATTTACACCTTTTAAATTATATTGATACTTACTGAACTGGGTATGAGCTACTTCTTCCTTTTTATCTTTTCCTATATACTCATTCTCATTCAATTCAGCCTAATCACCAGTAGGCCCATTTCTAGGCTCTTCTTTCTCCTTTTTTATACATCCACCCATTACACAAAATTCACTGAATCTTGTATTCAAATCTTCTACCTTCTACTATGGACAGTTCTCACTTTATATAAATTTGCATTATGCAAATTGGATTTTACCTAAGGATTTCTGAAAGAAATCTGCATTCCAAAACAACAGCTATGTTAACTTTAGGCATTTTGTAGCCTCTCCCCCCAAAAAACAACATCAAACCACTCCAAGTGAAAACAGAAGAATGAACATACTTGTGCCAGGTTGGGAACTTGGCTTGAGACCTCTAGCGCTGAGAGGACACCTTTGCCCCACACTATCCACTTGCAACATGTTAGTCTCAATCACCCTAACCCCCTAATCTGGCTTTTATCTGTCCCCACTCAGTTACTCTGTGTCTGTCCTTGGCCTCTGTTTCTTGCTGTTATTCTCCTGTGTGTTTGTATCTTGTCCCCACATGTCTGCCCTCCCATGTGTTCCTCTCAGTTCTGGCCTGGCCCCCAGCTGACTGGTCTCTGCATTGTGTGTTCCTCCTCCTGTTTTAGCTTTTCTATTTTGGGCCCTGTTTTCCCTTTATTGGTACAGCCTCCCATCCTTCTTCCCTCCCTTACCTACAGCCATAGTAAATTTGCACTCTGTAAAAATCACCTTCTTTAGTAGAACAGTTCAAGAACATAAAAGAAATATATATATTACCAAAATCTAATTTCAGAAATAAATATTCTTTGCTCTGTAGTACTTGCCATCTTCTTATGCTCACCATCATTTGATGATCTCCGCTATCCTCTTTCTTCTCCCTTAGTAATCTCAACAGTTGACTTATAACTTGCCCTATTGCCTGCATCCATTAGCAATGTCATTATTCACTTTCATGAATATTATAATGCCCTGACTATATATTGTTTAATTTAAACTCCACTGACCTCTACCTCTACTCATTAATGGAGCTTTACTTAGACCTGGTCATCACTAGGACTTACTGAAGCTCCTCTGACCAGTTCTGATATCCTGTTGAGCTTTATTATATTGTCCTTTTCCCTCTATCACCCTGGTTCTCATTTTACTTACATATTACTTTATTACTTCATAAATGAATTAGAGCTACAAAGAACATTAAAAATTACTTATATAGATCCCCTTATTTTAAAGATGAGGAAACTTGAGCCCAGAAAAGTTTCTTTGACTCCAAATTCCAGTGGTCTTTCTCTTGTACCGTATTTTTCTAACTATTTCTACTCTCCTATTATGCTTCATATTCTTTTGACCATAGTGTTTGACCTAGCAATTGTTTTATTAACAGTAAAGGATAAGATAGAGACAGAACCTATGATTTCTTCAACTTTGGGAGTATTTGCTGATGAACTTTCTCCATTCATGTACCTCAGCACTTTCTCAACTTAAGTCTTAGGAGAGTGGCCTAGAGCAGAGGCATATGCAGGATCCTTGTCATTCCTAAGTAGACTGAGGAAATTACTAATTATCATGATCTGGGTTGTATTGTATTTGTTATTTTGTTAACATTTTTCATTTACATTTTAATCTGATTCTACACAGCTATACCAACACCCTGGAGCACTGCTGAGGTAAAGCTGCTTGTCCAAGATCACTCAGCTTCAACTGTGTGTTAGAGGTGTACCCATGTGGTCTTGGTCCCAAGGTCAGCTTTAGATTCAGTATGCCATTCTGTCTCCTACTTAGATATAATAAATACCCAATAAATATTTGTTAAAATTTAATTTAATTTGTGAATATGTTAAGTTTCACATAGTGGTTTTGTAAGTCATTGGTGTCAAATAGAAATAGAAATGATTATTGCCTTAAAATGATTATTGCCTTAGAACGTTATGTTGTATTTTTTTTTCTGTTGTTAAATATTTCCCTAATACTTTTTGATCTGGTTAGCTGTGCTCTAGAATTTTGTAGGACCTTGGGCCAGCTGGAAGAGTTTGATACCTCTACTGTAAGTGGTTTCAAATGCTTCTTGGCCTAGATATAGAACTATTGCCCTTAAGAGAAGTATGGCCGAGAGATGCACTAACAGCTTAGGGGTGGGTGGTGGGGGCATATCAGGAAAGACTTTTTGTAAAATGTGTTGCTTTGAGGAAAACAAATCTAGGGACAGCCAGTGCAAGGATCTTTATACCTTCTGTGCCCCTCATATTTAACTCCCTGAGCATTATTTCAGGTTATCAAACCACCAATAATAGACTGTCATTGCTCTGTATACATTGGGAGTCATTATTCTAGCCCTAGGCAGATTGTCCGTTCTATGCAGTTGTTATTCTGTCTTCCCGGGGTGCCAGGAATTGCTGGTGTGTCCCTGTTACTGCCCTCCTCTCCTCGGTACCCTCCTGATGCTTCTCTGTTGCCTTACTTCCACACTCTGAGCCTAGCTTGGCCCTTGTTCCTGTGCCTTAGCAGGTCAGCTGCAGCACTCTGTGGGGGGAGGGGCCGCGGCTTCCTGGAGCTCTGAGGGCTCCTAATGAGATTGGCTTTCCCTGGGTTGAATTTAGTATGCCTTGAGGCAGGGACTTTTTTTCCTGAGACTCCAATGGAAGGATCCAGCCAGGGGGTTACAAGCTCCCCCCTCTCTCTCTGTTTCCCTGCTGTCTGTCTCTCCCGAGGCCCTTTTGCTAGCCTTGAGGTTGCTGTTGTTCCAGACGGCCCTGCTCTCTGAGGGGGAGGGGCTGCGGCTTCCCGGAGCTCTGAGGGCTCCTCCCAGGGGGTTAGGGGGTTATGAGCTCCCCCATCCCTCTCTGTTTCCCTGCTGTCTGGGTGCCCCCTCAACTGGGTTAGATTGTTTTCAGGATGTGGCCTTCAGAATAGCAGGCCATGGGGCTCTGAGGTTGCCTCTGCTGCCTCATACTCGGACTCGGCACTCTAGGTTGGGGGGGGGATGGGTCCTAGGACCTTCCTTCTGCCTACCCCTTAGGTCCGAGTGGTCTCGGGTTCTGGCTTTTGAGGGGGGCATACCTTTTGATTCAGGTCCAGCTCCAGGAGGAGGACTCCCAGGGTCTATGTTGTTGATCGTTTTGAATTTCGGTGCCCTAGGAGCATTTGGTTTGAGATCGGTAAGGAAGGGTTTCAGGAGATCTGGACTTTAGCTTTCTCTAAGCCGCCATCTTGACTGGAAGTCTCGGGAGTCATTATTCTAAACAAAATAGGTACAATTAAACTAGAATATGAAAATCTGGATTTGCACAAAGATTCAAGTAAGGAGGAATTCTTTCTTTTACAAACTTAATTATAAAATTTTCGAAAGGGTCTACAGTTAGACTTCTTTCCAGATCCCCTTTCATCTTAGTGCCTTCATCCAAAATTATCTCCAGTTTATCCTACCTGTATCTTGTTTCACCAAGTTGTTTCTGTGCTATCTTCACCATTAGAATGAGAAGGAAATAACTGTTTTTGTTACCTTTCTTTATTTTTAGGACAGTGACTGGCACGTAGTAGGCACTTAATAAATGCTTGGTGACTTGATTTTCACTAGCAAAGTGTTCACAGCTCAATTAAAATAATTTTCTATATTGAAAATTGAGCCAGACCAATGCCTGGATGTGTAGTTGCAGTTTTTTCCCAGCCTGAAAGGAGGGTGACGTATAATGAGATCTGGGCAGTGAAAAGGAGCTCCAAGGCACTGGAAAGTGTTGATGGAATCATTCTGTATCAGTAAATTGGGGAAAGACACCACCACAGTTGTAAGAATAGGAACAGATAGTTTAGGAAATGGATTTCATGACACCCTGTAAGTGACCATGAGCATGCACATTTCTATATAGCTTTCCCTTGCTTTCTTATTCTCTAATGGAAAAATTTGTTTGTAAAGATCTTTCTTTGAATATGTCTTTCCCCAAGACGCTACTGAGATCTGGAGAATTTCTTCATTCTTTTTTTTTTGTCTGGGAAACTGTATTCTTAAGCATTTTCATGTTTTAATTATTTACCTTTTTGTACCTTAATGGGTTTGTCTCCAAATAAAGTTAAGAAATTTTTTAATGAAAAAAAAAAAGAAAATTGAGCCAGGGGAACACATCTGTTAGTTTACATTCTCAAAATAGTTCATTTATATATAAATAAATATATAAATATATAAATATATAAATATATATATATATATATATATATATATATATATATATATATATATATATATATATATATATATACTGTCAATATTGTGTATTGGCTCCAAGGCAGAAGAGTGGTAAGGGCTAGGCAATGGGGGTCAAGTGACTTGCCCAGGGTCACACAGCTAGGAAGTGTCTGAGGCCAGATTTGAACCTAGGACCTCCCGTCTCTAGACCTAGCTCTCAATCCACTGAGCTCCCCAGCTGCCTCCCCTCCCCCTTTTTTAAACCCTTACCTTCCATCTTGGAGTCAATACTGTGTATTGGTTCCAAGGCAGAAAAGTGGTAAGGGCTAGGCAATGGGGGTCAATTGACTTGCCCAGGGTCACACAGCTGGGAAGTGTCTGAGGCCAGATTTGAACCTAGGACCTCCCGTCCCTAGGCCTGGCTCTAGACAATTATATACATATAATTTTCTAAGTCACCCTTTGGTAGACTAAATCTGTTGGGAATTACAATTTTTATTAATCTATCATATTTTACTACTTATTGCCCATTTGTATATTTTTCTATATTATGTCATAGTATTATGAAAGAATAAATATTTTTTAAAAGCATAAAATTTTTACTTTTCTTTAAAGTCTGACTACCCCCATTTTTCTCTTTCTGGAACCGGGAAAGTTTTATTCTAATTCCAGTGACAATGAAAAGGGCTTTGGGTGTGTTTTTTTCCTATCCTTCCAGTGTTTCTCCACAGCACATTGATTTTCCTTTTCTGACATGGTCCTTATTGCTCCCTAATGAATTTGAAAATCAAATCCAAGCTAACCAACAAAGCCAAAAGAAGAATGCTGAGTGGCCCCTTTTCTGGCCTTTTGGCATGATTATCTTCTGGGACTCATCCCACAGACTGAACAAATGGTTTACTTCATTCTAATTTGAAAATGCCAAGTGAAATCCTTGCCATATTAAACTCTCTTCTGAATTTTTTTTTACAAAGAACTAGTGCTGTGGAATCTGGCTTGATGGAGAATTGCTGTCAATGCAAAGGGAACAAGTAATTATTGGAATGAATTTTTTTCCTCACATGGCTCCTCTGCTTCAATCAGTTTGGATTCTTTAACATTCTTCTTCTGCTCCTGCACATCTATCTTTACATATATACATATCTTAATTGTTTTTATTTCGTTGCTTTTGTCCAAGCTGCTAAGTAACTACATACATCTTTCTATCATTCCATATCTTTCATTTGCATCAATAGCCCTGTTCAAAGTGCTTTCTTCATCTTATCACATTCCAAGTAAATCATTAATTTTAAATGATACTGCCTTTGTTTACACATTTCAAGTATTTTCTCCTACTGTTCAAATATTTTTCTATGGAAAATATTTGTGAAGATATCAAAAGTGTAAGAAATGAAAAGTTAAGTATTTTAAGATCTTAAAATTTTAAGAACGTTAGTTTTTCTATTAGTTGTTTTTATTGCCTATATTTTCTGTTAACACCTGAGAAACTAAGACAATTTTAAGAAAAGATCAAATATGGCAAGCAATACAGCAGCCTAGAATTTAACCAACAGTATGTTAACAAAAAAATGTTGAACAAATAACCAAGCCATAGGGATTTTGTTTATAAGAATGGAGAAAATTATGAAAATAATTGACATCCATGGCATAGTTATTAGAAATTAGAGAAATATTATCCTGAAGTAACCTAGTATTCTTGATGAGTGCAGATACTGAAAGAAAATGTTAATTATGTAACCTACCCTGTAGGCTGTAAAAATTTAGCACCTATTGAATACTTAGCAAGACAAGACCTGTTGGCTAGAATAATACTCTGTCTTTCCTGAATTAACAGACTACATTTCTCTAGACTACAACTATGGGCTTCAAAATATCTGAGAATTCAGTTAATAAACTCTACTATAACCAGATTGTTATCACAGACAAGACTATTGCTTATCATTCCTTGGACATAACATTGGACATAACATAACATAAGAATGTAAGACTAGGGGCACTGGGGTGCTCATTGGATAGAGCAAAAGACCTAGAGTTGGGACAACCTGGGTTCAAATCTTGCCTCAGACACTTACTAGCTGTATGACCTTGGACAAGTTACTTAATCCCCATTGCCTAACCCTTACCACTCTTTTGCCTTAGAACCAATACACAGAACAGATCCTAAGACAGAAGATAAGGGTTTTTCTTTTTTAAAGTAAGAATATTTTAAATAGATGTCACAATACCAAATACTCATAATCTCCAAGCCATGTGGAATGAGAGTTTTAAATTGTAGCAAAATACATAAAAATCTTTTGCATATAGAATGGATGGTCCTGTCTGCTACTAAAATCATACTGAAGATACCATCAGGTAGTCTACAAAAGATGAGTCAATACTTTTGTTCAATTCAAAATGTAGTTATTTTATGAATAGTAGCAAGATAGCAGGTTGCCCCAGGATCATTTCTTAGCTGAACTTGAGAGAGAGAGAGAGAGAGAGAGAGAGAGAGAGAGAGAGAGAGAGAGAGAGAGAGAGAGAGAGAGAGAGAGAGAATGTGATCATAGCAATAACTTCAAAAGTAGTAGTTATAATACTCTCGAAGACTTTAAGTGGCAAGACAGGTGCTGGTCTCTATTAGTCCTCCTCAGAGCTTATTCACTGATGAAGCCAAAAGTACATACCTGCAGTAATATTAACTACTCCTAGTTTTCTTCTGGATAGAACAACAACTCAATTCAAGAGTAGAATCAAAAAACCTCACATGGTCTACATTGGCCTGAACCCAACTAGCAATATGGTGACAAAGAAAAATCAAACACGTGACTATTAGTCTATCGACAAGCTTTTATTAAGTGCATGCTATGTGTTAAACTCCAAACTATCTAGCATATAATCTCTCAAAATACAGAGCCCTAAAAAAGAAATCACAAGCATATTTAGAAGGACAGCAAGGTTTCACAGTTGATAGAGCACCAAGCTAAGAATTGGGAG
This sequence comes from Monodelphis domestica, assembly GCF_027887165.1. Lineage (NCBI taxonomy): Eukaryota > Metazoa > Chordata > Mammalia > Didelphimorphia > Didelphidae > Monodelphis > Monodelphis domestica. The sequence goes on along the minus strand of NC_077232.1, from coordinate 178,502,800 downwards.
GACCTGGGTTCAGACTTGGCCTCATATACTTCCTACCTGTGTGACCCTGAGTGAGTCACTTAGCCCTGTTTTCCTAGTCGATGCTCTTCTGAATTAGAGTTGTTACTAAGACAGAAAATGGGAATTAAAAACAATTTTTAAAAGCATATTTAGGCAGGATAAAATAGTATTCCTTGTCATCCTGTCTGTTATTCAACTTTTCCAAAGATGCTTTCAGTGAGCCTACATAAGATGATTTTATATTATCATACTTTTATTCAGTTACAAAAAACAATCATTATATCCACCTGAAAGAGTCTGCTAGCCAGGAATCATAAAAGAATAGTCATAGGATAGCAATTTGTCCCAGGGCAGTTTATCTCAGAACTTCCTGAAAATTAGATGGGAACACTAGAGTAAGAGTAATAACAACTCACTTTTATATAGCATTTTAAAGTTCACATACATATATAATCTCATTGCAATCCTTCCAACCCCATGGCATCCAAGGTCTGTCTACCCTCATCTTCTCTTCAGTTTCTTTTACTCTCTCTCTCTCTCTCTCTCTCTCTCTCTCTCTCTCTCTCTCTCTCTCTCTCTCTCTCTTTCTCTCTCTCTCTCATATATATATTATGTATGTGTGTGTGTGTATGTACTGCACTTTATATTTAAGCAAAATTGGGCTGCTTGCCATTTTCTGGGACACTTTTTGCTTTCCTATCTTTGTGGTTATGGTCTTCCCTTCATTTAGATGCTCACTCCTGCTTCTTCTTTCTTGTCAAAACTATTCTTCCAGGCCTAACTCTACCTACCTTCTCTATGAAATCTTCTCTGATTATTCCACCACACAGCAGTTTTCTCTGTTGATTTCCCATTGCTCTTTGTAGTTCTGCCTTTTGTTAGAGTTAGTTGTTTATATGAAGTAGTGTTAGTGCAGTGGAAAGAGTCCTAGATTTAGAGGTCAAAAGACTTGAGATCAAATCTTGGTTCTGTTAATTAATACCTTTGACCTTGAACAAGCTACCTAATCTCTCTGGGTCTCAGTTTCCTCATTTATAAAATAAGAGGTTTAGTATAGATAAACTCTAAAGTCTCTTCCAGCTCTGATCTTATGCTTTATTTCTTCAACTAAATTTTGAACTCTTTGAGACCTGGGCCTTATTTGTCCTTGTATCCTCAGTACCTAGCATGATGACCTTTACATATAGGCATTTAATTAATATAATTATGTTGAGTGAATGATGATAATCAGATAAAGTTATCAATGTAAAAAAGAATGATGTAATGATGAATGATGGGAATTTGCAGAAGTAACTGAAGTGAGAAAAACTTAATTTTGAGATATAAAGAAAGTTATTCATTTTGGCTAATTCAGTAATGAAGAAAAACTGAATTTATGTTGGAAAAACTTTGCCTTTTAGTAGGTTTACATTTTGAAACATGAAAATATATTAAGATGTGGTTTTCATGCACATTGAATATTTTATTTTCTTCAAAGACATCTAAAATGGTTGTTTTTCATTAATGTGATGAAAAACATAAAAACATGCTCAAAATTTAAAAAAATAACAAGGAAGTCACTGAGAGGATACTATTATCAAGATTAATTTTTTGGTGGGAAGTACTGTTTTAGGGAATTACAGTTTTGGCATATTAGCACAGAAATAGATACATGAATAGGGGTTTATGACTTCTGTACTATGCAGTTTACAACAAAACTCTTTGAGGCTACTTGACAGCTATAAATTCTTATAATGTATTTATAGTAAATGAGATAAGTTAATTTTATTATAGTCTGCATAATTCATTTGTAATATTAACTATGTGTTATATACATATTTCTGCATTAATGTCCCAACCCATATATTGCAACATCATCAAGTTGTGTGTACTGATATATACAAAAAACACATTTAAAAATCTGTGAAAAATTGTAAGAAACAATATGTAAACTTGTTAGAAAAATTACAGTGCTATTTGATTTTAGAAGTCTGTTCTAATGTATGTGCAAATTAATTATACTACTTCTGTCTTATACTTGATAGTGGAGGAAGAGGGGAGGAATTGGTTGCAATGCAATCTGACACAATTTCCATGAATTTAAATTATTATGATAGATACTTTTTAAAAAGTAAATGAAAGTGGTAATGAAAAGATAGTGATTCATATTTGTTTTTCTTAATAACTTTCAGGTCAAATATTCATTTAAGTATTTTCAGGTTATAAGGTAGGAAATAATTTCATTCTGAAAGCACATGGTGCTATTCTTAGATTTTTTTTTATCCTAACCCCCTCCAAACATATTGAGTAGTGTACATTCTTTTCTAGTTATTTTTAAATATAATAGGACTTGTTTCTTTTATAATGAAATAAACATCTTTTCAACAGTGTAGATGATGCATTCTGATTGATCATTTTATGAAAGAGGATAGTTTAAGGGTTGGAGAACAGGCTTTGTGATTTTAAGGGATCTAAGGAAATGCCCTCTAACAAATCACTTCTTAATCTGCTCAGCATACTAGCTTTAAAGAGTTGCTTGAGGACCCTTAACTAGAAATGACTTGCCCAGCTTTACACTAGCATATGATCTTGAGCTGAAATGGGCTTCTGAGGCCATCACAATCATCCCTTTCATTTTATAGATAAGGAAAATGAAGTTCGATGAAATTATATTCCATAGATAGTGTCTAGGAAGACTTGAACCCAGGGTCTCCTTTCTGTAAAGTTGATTATTCACATGCCACACTGTCTCAGTCTTTTTTTTTTTTTTAATAACCCTTATCTTTGGTTCCAAGGAAGAAGAATAGTAAGGGCTAGGCAGATGGGGGGGTTTAAGTGACTTACCCAGGGTCATACAGCTAGGAAGTGTTTGAGGTCAAATTTGAACTCAGGACCTCCCGTCTAGACCTGGCTCTCATTCCACTGAACCATCTAAACCCCCCCCCCCCCACTGACTCATTCTTAAATGAATTCTTAAACAATTTTACTTTAATAGCCATTTAATTTGATTTCAGTTGAACTTATATGATTGTACTGATTTCGTTTTTGTCGTAAGGAAAGAATTTTGTCTAGTGGTTATATAGAGGGTGAGACTTGAAGATCATCTTGTGTATATATGACAACGCCATGCAGAAATCCTGTGGGAAATTTAGACTCCAGATGGAATTTAATACTTAATTTGTCTTAAGGAGTAATGTATAACTAGTAGTAGTAATGTGTAAGTTATATATACATATACATACATATACATATCATATACATATACATATACATATACATATACATATACAGCCTGCTAGTAGTATCCTTTCCAGAGAACAATGGTAATTGTTGAATGGTGATGAAGGAGGTTTAAGGATGAAGAAGTTGTGAGAATTGTTGATGCTATTGGGAGACTGAGTGATCAACCTGACCCCACTGGGATCTGGCTCAATCATGTTCATTAATCTTTGCTCTTCCTGAAACTTTTAGAATCCAAGATATTGAAGAATGATAGAAATTGTAGGCTGAAAGAGGGATAGCAGGTAGAGGCATTTCCCTCTATAGCCTGTGGATCAGCCTGTTCCAGTTACCTCTTGAGAGTCTCAAAATAAAATAGTCCTAAAATCAACCTGTGTTTTTACTCAATGCTGTCGTATATGTGGCTTGATTTTTCTTTCACTTAAAAAAAAAATTGTTTCAAAGCCAAGCAAAAAGCACCATCAAACACTAAGTGACAAATAGGTTCTAGGGTAGAGCTTTTCTGTGTTTAGATTAGAGCCTTAGCCATCATTTGTATCCTCCAGAAATGGCGACCTGAAATCAGGAGCATGTAATCAGAAAATCAACTCTTCTGTTGTTGAGATTCATTCTTTGGAAAAATAAATTTCTGGGAATGATTATCTATGAACTTGCTAAATTTTATTTACCTGGTGAAAAGGTGTGTTGTCATATATACAAAGCCAAATCAATTGAAACAAACTAACAGCATCCACTTGTTAAAGATTTGTTGCAATATCTCAAGGGAACATGTGAATGGATTGCATAGAAGTGTGACATTTTGAAGTTTAGAGTGTTCTGAATCATCTATCCCAAAATGCCAATGGTATGGCTACATGCAGAAAAAAATGCTTCCCATGTCTCCATGTCTCCATGCCTCTCTACTGGCCTCTCTGCCTGCAAAGCACTTCCTCCTTACTTCTGCTTCTGAGAATCTTGGTTTTTTATTCATGATTCAGCCCAAGATACTAGGATATCCTTTACCCCTTAGCCTACCTTTTTTCATTTTGTATGAATTTTTATATGCATATGTGTGCATATGCATATGTGTACATATTCTATATGTTATATACACATCTACATACCTCTGTGAGTGTGTGTATATGTGTGTATGCACCTCTCCCATTAACATGTAAGCTCTTAGAAGACAAGGACTGTCTTTCTACTTGTATTTTAATTCCCAGTGCTTAGCATAGTTCCTGACTCATAGTAAGTGCTTATTGATTGATTGAAATTATAAATTTGTTTATATTATTTATAAATGTTTATTTATCACTTATCTCTTTGTGATATATGCCTAGCCTAAAAATCTCTGGGTTGAAAGAAATAACTATTTTATTTATTTTCTTGGCATTAAGATGCCTGTCTTTCAACAAAGCCTGCAACATTGATTATCTTTTGTTATCTTGGCTGATTTTCTGGGTGTGAGGAGAAACTTTCAAATTATTTAGATTTGCATTTTTTTTATTTGGAGCATTCTTTCATGCTTGTTAATAGTTTGCTTGTACTGCTACCAACTGTAGGAATGTACCCCCTCCCAGTAGCTTACTAAGCTTCATCAGGCAAGCTTCTCTCACATAACTCCTCCAGATTTTTCAGTAGTGTAAAAATTAAAATTAATGTCAATAATACAAATGTTATATTTTAAGGGATTTATTAATGATCATTAGAAATCTAGGAATAAAGAGTATACAAAAGACCACATGCCCATGACTGATCAACCAGTTCAAACTCCCGCCTTCCCACCACCAAACTCAAGACAGGAAGCAAAGAGGTGGGACTCTCCACGTCCCCCCTAATTTTCCCTGTCTACAGGAAATATGTAAGGTCAGGAAGTCAGTGGGCTCCAGGTAAATGTAGTTCTTTTTTAGGGTAACAGATTTTCACTTATACATACCCCTCTGAGATCCATGGAAGACTAGTTTCTCCAATGGATATTGTAAACATAACCAACTTTTAAATTACAATAATTTGGGGATAAAAGGAAAAGAGAACAAAACCAATGATTTCTAGGCATGTTGACAAAAAGCCAGTTAGGGGGCAGCCCCCTTCAGCATAAGAGTATACATGAAAAACAATTGCATTCAACCCCATGTGACTGCGAAAATATGGTTTAAGACTGTGAATTTCCAAAACTGTAAAGATAATTTTTAGTGTCTTGATTTAAATAAAAAATAAGTGGTCGCCATGGGAAAATTCCCAAATATGAAAAAAATACCCAAGTCAGCTGGGTTTATGGAGATTTTAATTAATACAATGAAGGAATTAAGGGAAGGGAGAGAGACAGAGTAAGAGGAAATAGTAGGAAAAGGCCTAGGCCAAATGGCCTAGTCCTGAGCCTTAAGAGAGACTAGTCAGTCCTTAATCACTCACCACAAGATCGTTCCAAGCAAGCTCTAGTGTTCAGAGAGACCCTCCAATTCAGCTTCCAAACTCAACTCCCTAAGTTCAGAGAGACCAGCTCCTTTTAAAGAGAAGTTTCTCTTATGTCACCTCCCCTAAATTTTCACATCTACCAATAACAGTAGATTTTTCCCACAGGACTATCCATTCTTAATTCACATCTTTTGTTATCACCTTCCCTGATTAGATTATATATTCTGAGTATTTCACATCTCTTTGCTAAGCTTGCCCTTTGTAAGTTGCTTGAACTTTTAGTGATTAATTTAACCTTTGTAGGTACTTAGCACCCTTATGTATTAGATCTAAAAAATAGACCACCTAGCTTAGGGTTTTTGCTCCACTATAAGTATGAGTTGGGAACTTTTCATTGTTCAGTAAGGAAATTAAAACTTTATCTTCCCCTAAGGTATGCCTAAGTATGGATGGAGTAATGTAGAATACATTCCTGACTAAGTACCTCCATTGTTTAAAATAAGGGAATAGCCTTAACCAAATGTTCTAAGGTAGAATTTGAGCAGTTTTAAGATTCACACCCACACAGTTCAAATCATCACATCCCCAAGTTCACTCTGGATCTTCTGGTGCAGCCTGTGTCTGTGGAGGCATCGTCATGATGCCTTCTCCAAACAGTTCACTTTTTGGATTCGGAGAGGTAGCATGTTTCTTATCCTAAAAAGAATTTAAACTTTGCATTTTAGAATAATAATACATTCCCCTCCTGAAGAGGGTATTGAAAAACACAGGAATCACTTAGGCATACATAGCTGAGTTATGAGGTACATGAATCAATTAGCAAGAGAAATCAAAAACATCAAATAAATTCAAATAAAAGAGAAATGATGACTTCTGAATGGAATATAGACTATCAAAGTCTTATGTGTAAAAATTTTTTAGTAAAGGAAAAATAAATCTATAACAGGTCCTTGAATCAGGGCCCAATTAAAGTGATTTGTGTAATTATGCACTTTCCCAAACAGCAGGCTGGACTACAGAAAGTTTTGCCACACAATGAAAGACAGAATAGGGACTAGATTATAGGAGCCAGGTAGGAGCCAAATTTGAGACACTTGGTAGTATGTGGGACAAGAAATACCTGCCTTTGACATATGTCAAAACAATTGCAACCTTGAACCCCAAACAAGTTCAAGTCCTCTTGTCTTAGCTCAAAATTTCATCAATCCCATTGGGATTGGTTGGTCTCTTTGACCTTGTGCTCGACTGGCCCTATGCAGTTTAACCTTGTGCTTCTTTGACACTGTGCAGTGACTCTTTTTGTATTCCCTTCTCCTGGAATCAGACAAAAATCATTAAAGTCCCATAATTTTTTTAAAGCAATCAGTGGCACCATTTTCATAGTCTAAAGCTTTTAGGGTATGCATTAATATTGGAACAAATGTATTTTAAACTTATATTACTGCAAAATAAAAATATTAAAGAAAAATCTTCTCAATACTGTTGACATGTACTTCAAAAACAAAAAGGAGAGGAAAAAAAACTCAGATACTATATTGCACATGCAAGGGAAAACAATAATTAAAAAAAGAGTTTTAAAAACAAAAAATATATAGCTTACAATCAGTGACACACTGTGTCAGCCAAGGAGAGGTAGAATACGAAGGTTTCTCACCAAAAAAAATGAGATCCACTTCCTTTTTAACTTAACCACTGTGTGAATACAAATGATTTTCAGAATACAACAGTAATATAATAGATAATGCATATTCAAAGAAGAACCAAGGTCTCCCAAATTCACAATAGCCCACTGTCATATTTTATATAAGTTGCTGTATTAAAAAAAAAAAAAACAACCTATGAACTGATGGATATTTGTCACAAAAAAAATGAGATCCACTTCCTTTTTAACTTAACCACTGTGTGAATACAAATGATTTTCAGAATACAACAGTAATATAGTAGATAATGCATATTCAAAGAAGTACCAAAGTCTCCCAAATTCACAATAGCCCACTGTCATATTTTATATAAGTTGCTGTATTAAAAAAAAACAAAAAACAACCTATGAACTGATGGATATTTGTCACAATTTTTACAGACATGGCAAATCTTTCAACCTTGGCAAATATATTTTTAAACAAAATAAAACTTATTTGGGTCTAGAACATCACCAAGAAATCTCGATTGTTCTGGTGGAAGTAAATTAAACTGAAGGGTTTTTTTGCAAGAGCTCTTTTTTTTTTTTTTGGCTTCCTGCTTTATATAAACACCTTGGTAGGAACATCTCTTTGGTCCTCTACCTTTAATACAACATTCCTTATAATATAAATATAAATATAAAATATCATCCATTCAGAAACCACTATTTATCTAAAATTATTTCTGACCCCTTAACAGTACAATTAAATTCTTAGCTTATTAAATTCTTTAAAGGTTGTTAGCCAGGTTGAGTCATTCATCATCTATGTGACAATGAAAAGTGGGGAAAAAACTTTTTATGGGCTTTTACAATATTTTGTTCAGTAGCCATAGGGGAAAGATAATAGAATATATCTAATAGTTAAAACACGATAGATTAAAATGATTATTGTAACAGAACAATATTGATCAGGTTAATATATGAACTTAAAAAAATTAAATCATAAAGCAAACAATCAGCAAAATATAATAAAATACAGAGACTTTCATAAAACAATGGAGTCTGAAATGGCTTAAAATTTTCACTTCCAGTCTCTTTAAAGTTCCTTTCTATATCCTTCAGATTCCTTTTGTCAGTGCTCTGGAATTCTCCATAGTGAGGGAGAACATGGGTTTGAGGAATCCCAAACTGGATGAGTCTTAGAGACTGGGCAGGCCCAAATGGGAAAGGGTTGTAGGGAGATGAATTTCCCCCCTGAATCTCAGGCAAGATAATTGAAACAATCAGTGGTAGAAAGGGAAAAAAATCCTAAAACTGGAAGCTGTTTGAGATAGGTTAAGCACTGCTCTTTCATAGAATGCTCCATGCTTGTCATTTATGTGCTAAGCCTCTTGCTAAGAATTGGGAATACAAATATAATTAGAATTAAAGAGTCCTTGCCCTCAAGGAGCCAAAATTCTGATGGGGGAAGGCAACACATAAAAAGAAGTTTTGGGGAAGTACCAGTACCCGCCATGGGACATAGTAGAGGAACTCTAAAGTACAACCTAGAGAGAAATGAGACATGCTGGCCTGGGCATCTTCTTTATTCTGGGAGTAGTTATCCTATCAGGGGGAAAGACAACATTGGTGGAAGGTACTTCCATTTTGCAAAATTCCAGGGTTGGATTAATGTGTCAGAATGAAGAGCTGGGTAATGGTATAGAAAATTCAGAGTACAATATAGTGAACCCTTACTGCCAAAGAACAAATGTCCTTTCCTAACCCCCAGCAGTCTACCATCATTTCCATTAACCTTAACCCTATCGTATCAGTGTCTCACTCTAGGTATGACTATCCCTTCCATTTTTTCCTCTCTGGAACATTTTTATGATAATTAACAAGTTCCTCTTGTTTCATACCACTACTTCTCTTACTCCTGCTATCTTATGGTACTTACTGAGACCTGACACTATACTTCTGCTTATCCATTCTAGTACTGGCTGTACTTTCACTCATACTATACTCACCCCAAAACTCATTGATCATTGTGAAATAGAATTTTTAACTCCTTTTGTTTATCTTAACTTAATCAAGTACTTGGAGTTCCTCTTCTTTCACACTTAGTCAGATACTTGAAGAACCTTTTACTAGAAAAGGAAGTTCACACCCTCAAAGACCTAAAGTGGATCCACAAGCACTGCCCCCCACAGCAAAACTAGACAAATTAAGGAACTAGGATTGGTTCCTGAGATGTGATGTGGGAAAACTGTTGGATGGGGAAAAGTGCTTATAAGGTGAGACCCAACAGGAAGTCAGTAATTCTCATTTCGGATTCTCATTTTGAATGCAAATTCCTATTATGGCTTTCTGAATTGAACTTTGGATTTTGGTGGACATTAAGATTTGGATTCCTGCATTAGTGACTTGAGTTGAAGAAGGACACTTATTCTAGTGAGACTCTTGCCTCCTTAGCATTAGAGACTGCCTTTTGCAGCTCAGCCTCTTTAGCATGGGTCTTTTGGTTGGTGAAATGCTTGGCTGGATACACTCTCCTAGGCTGGTGAGATTCTCATTCAGATTCACACTCGCAGTTCTAGAGGCACTCATATCTTGGCTTAGGGTATTTAGCTAGGCAATATTTTCTACCTCCTTCCATTTCCCTCTTTACTATGGTGTAATAAAGCTACTAATAGCCTCATAAGTTGAGTTAATTTTATAAACGGTGACCACAACAATTTTTTTAACTCTTATATTTAATCAAAACTAATTTTAAACTCATATCACAAGACAAGTCAGAATACTTCTTGCTTCACATTTCATGTCTAGACTCTTCCTCTAACATTACCACTTAGTAACCCCAAATTTCTCTTTCTTAGATTATCCATATTCTGCTTCCTATTATCTATCATACAGTTCTTTCCTTTTGTTCCTTCCCCTCCCCCTCCATTCCCTTGTACCAGACATTCTCCCTCCTTTCTCACTGAGTTTGACCTTATGTTCATAATCTTTTTCCTCCGACCTTAACCCTTCTAGGAGCATTGACATACATATTGTTAGTCCCTTACATACTCTACTATCCCAGTTTCTCAATCTGGCCAATTTCATACCCATGACATATTTTTTTTCTACAAATAGGAATGGTTACAATCTTTTTTTGATATGACTGACAAATGTTCAATTTCCATTTTTAAGAAGTCAAAATAATATTATCTCATCATAAATTTTTAACTTGCTTACTCTTCCTGAAATATTTATTCTCTTCATCCCTGAGTACTGTGCCAAGCCATCACCCTTGCATTGGTTACACTTTCCTCCCAGTTAAATTGTGACCCCTTGGGAAACCAGTTCTACTCTACATTCTCCTTTGCTCTTCAATCTCTTAGTCTCTTACATGAATTTCTCCCAGCATCCTTCTCTCCAACTTATGTACTGCTAAACAAAACTAGAGAAATCATATAATTGTATTGATTGAATCCATAGATTTATGCCACCTAATCTCAATCAATCTTCCCCCAGCACAACTCAGTAAACCTACTCCGCTTCCCTAATTTTTTTCTACTCACACAGTAACTATTACAACGATATCCCCTCCTCAATCCTCTTACATCATCCCCCTTTCCATCATCCTCAGCTGATGACTTCCCCACATACTTCAATGCAAAAAGGGTATTGAAGTAATTTCCCAAGATGTTTAAGGTTCATAACTTCTTTCAATCTCATTTTCCTTATCTGTTGAATGGGGATTCTATCTCATGAGGTTGTGAGAATAAAATGAGACTATCTGTAAAGTTCTTTACAAGCTGTTAAACACTACGAGATATCATCATCTTCATGACTTCAACCTCTGACCAATCATTAGTTTTCTTTGCTTTGTCTTCATCTATGTCCCTCCCACTAATGAGGTGTTCTATAATAGGTGCTATAATGGGCCTTCTCTTAATCTTTCTTTATATTTTCTCATTTAGTGATTTTATCAGTTCCCATAGGGTCATTTATCATCTCTGCACATGTCTCTGCCGAGCTTTAATTGTAGATCTCCAATTGCCTGTTAGACATTTTGAATTGATGTCCTGTATGTATGTATATATATATATATATCTCAGAACTCAGAATTCTCCAGAATTCATTCCCATCCCTAACATATATCAAATCCATTCTTTGGTTCCAACCTCCCCTATTACTGTTAAGAGTACCATCATCCTTGGAACACTATTGTGCTAAAAGGAATAATGAACTGAAGGAATTCCATGTGAACTGGAATGACTTCCAGAAATTGATGCAGAGTGAAAGAAGCAGAACTAAGAGAACATTATACACAGAGATGGATACACTCTGACACAATCAAATAATAATAAACTTCTTTACTATAAGCAATGCAATGATCCAGGACAATTCTGAGGGACTTATAAGAAAGAACACTATCCACATCCAGAGGAAGAACCATGGGAGTAGTAGAAACACAGAAGAAAAACAACTGTTTGATCACATGGTTCAATGGGGATATGATTGGGGATGTTCTCTAAATAACCACCCTAGTGCAAATACTAATAATATGGAAATAGGTCTTGATCAATGACACATGTAAGCTCATTGGCTATGGGAGTGGGTGGGAGGAGGGGAGGAAAAGAAGATAAATCATATAACCATGGAAAAATATTCTAAATCAATTAATTAAATAAAATTATTCAAATTAAAAGAAAACTTCTAAATCAATTAATTAAATAAAACTTAAAAAGATACAATGAAGGAACCCTTCTGGAAGGTGAACAAGTGGGATAGTTATTCAAATGAATAAAATAAAAATTTCTCATTAAAAATAATGCATATAGGAGATCTCTCACAAGCGGACCGGATAGGAAGCAGGTATGCAGGCGCAGTGCCCTGAGTCCTTGGTGCAGCTGAGGAAAACCTTTGGTGGAGGTGAATACTGATGCGGTAGGGTCATCTGAGAGAAAAATACAGAGCTGGAGTCACGTGTCCTGTGCCTTGGCCAAGAGAGGTCATTTCAGTTGAATACCTCATGGCCTACCAGGGATTTTTGCAGTGCCTCTGAGGACTTATGCAGATCAACCAATTGATGCTTATGTAAAGTCATAGGTTCTGGTCCTGGAGGATATGTTGCTGCTATTAAAGCTGCTCAACTTGACTTTAAGAGAGTCTGTGTTGAAAAAAATGAAGCACTTGGTGGAACTTGTTTGAATGTTGGGTATATTCCTTCCAAAGCTTTATTGAATAACTCACATTTTTATCATTTGACTCATAAAGATTTTGCCTCTAGAGGAATTGAAATTTCAGAAATCCATTTGAATTTAGAGAAGATGATGGAGCAAAAGCATGGTGCAGTAAAGGCTTTAACTGGTGGAATTGCTTACTTATTTAAGCAAAATAAGGTTACCCATGTGGATGGATTTGGAAAGATAACAGGCAAAAATCATGTTACAGCAACAAAATCTGATGGCAGCTCTTAGGTTATCAATACAAAGAACATTCTCATAGCCACGGTTTCAAAAGTTGCTCCCTTTCCTGGAATCATGATTGATGAAGATACAATTGTATCATCAACAGGTGCTTTATTCTTAAAAAAAGTTCCAGAAAAGATGATTATCATTGGTGCAGGAGTAATAGGTGTGGAACTGGGTTCAGTTTGGCAATGACTTGGTTATGATGTGACAGCAGTTGAGTTCTTGGGTCATGTTGGTGGCATGGGAATTGATATGGAAATTTCATAAAATTTTCAGCGAATTCTTCAAAAACAGGGATTTAAATTTAAACTAAATACTAAAGTTACTGGGGCTACCAAGAAACCAGATGGAAAGATTGATGTAGCAATTGAAGCTGCTTCTGGTTGAAAAGCTGAAGTTATCACTTGTGGTTTACTCTTGGTTTGTATTGACCAACGACCCTTCACCAAACATCTGGGACTGGAAGAACTTGGAATTGAGCTAGATCCCAAAGGTAGAATCCCAGTCAATACCAGATTCCAAACCAAAATTCCAAATATCTATTCCATCGGAGATGTAATTGCTGGCCCCATGTTAGCTCACAAAGCAGAAGACGAAGGCATTATTTGCATTGAAGGGATGGCTGGTGGTGCTGTACACATTGACTACAATCGTGTGCCTTCAGTGATCTATACACATCCTGAAGCTGCATGGGTTGGTAAATCAGAGGAGCAATTCAAAGAAGAGGGTATTGAGTACAAAGTTGGAAAGTTTCCTTTTGCTGCTAATAGCAGAGCTAAGACTGATGCTGACACTGATGGCATCGTGAAGATCCTTGGTCAGAAATCAACAGACAGAATATTGGGAGCACATATTCTAGGAGCAGGTGCCGAGGAAATGGTTAATGAAGCTGCACTTATCTTGGAATATGGAGCATCCTGTGAAGATGTTGCAAGAGTTTGTTATGCCCATCCAACTGTATCAGAAGCTTTCAGGGAAGCAAACCTAGCTGCATCTTTTGTCAAAGTGATCAACTTTTAAAATGAAATGTCATTGGTGTATACTTCTGAATTACCTGGCAGCTCTGAGACTCTTTAGGACTGAATTGAGTAATGTTTTTGTTCATAGAGAAAATATTTAATAAACAGGTTTGGACAAAGTGGAATGATCCAGCAGCTATATATTAAATACTTTTAATAATCATTCATTTCCTGTGCATTGAGTACTACAGAAGTAAAACTTAAAGGATAGCAGGTAACTACAAATTTGGTAAGGATTATATAACCTAGAAACACTATTTCTTCCCTCCAATTCAGTCATGTTGAATGTACTTGCATTGATGTAGCTGGACTACAGTATGTGAAGTTAGTTGCATTTTAATGATAGTGGATCTAGTGACTTATACTTGGTTTTCATATTGGAAACAAGTAATTAAAATAAATAAAAAAGTTCAAATGTGTATAATAGAATAGTGTAAATATAGGAAATATGTTAATCACTTAATTTTTATTTAACCATTGAATTTTTACAATTCAGAGATAATACCAATGTTTGAAGAAAAGTGGAATTTCCAAGTTCACATCAGTGTAAAAAAGTGAGGTATTATGTACAATCAAGTGACAATACTATAGTTTTTTATCATGTTTTTGGGACTTAGGAGTAGTTCATTGATGACACTTATTAGAGTAGAAGATGGAGGTGAAACTATAATAATAAAAATCAGTTCATATGCTATTCACTAAAATGGGTTAACATTATTATCTCTGTATTGTAATTTTTATAAGGCCTTAGACTTTTCTAGATCAGTCTTAAAAAAACACTTTTCAAATCAAAATGTTTATGCTAAGGGTTGTATCTTCAGTATTTACTTTGTTCTGGGAAAATGGCAACTCATTCAAATGGTCATTTTTTTAGATAAATGGATATACGTTCTATGAACAAGTCTGAGAGTAGATAATGCTTTGGAGAAAGCCACACAAAATTATAAATTTGCCTGTTCTCTTTTCTTATTTAGTTATTTCATTCATTCCCCACCATATCTAGGATATAGGCAGATGAAGTATTTTTCTAATACTTTGTGAATTATGATTATTTCTTAAAAGCATATAAAATTGTCTTTTCTAATGAAAACAGAATGACCATTTTTCTCTTGTAATGGGTTAGTCCTAAAATTATCCATTATTAAATCATACCACTTATAGATCAAATACTAAATGAGAAATTGGTCTGTACCTTATGTAACAATATAAATTATTCCTGGCTATAGGATGATTCAGTAGGAATTTATTCAGTCAAGAAAAATCTAGTAATTCCTAAAGGAAAAAAATCATGTAGTGGTGGTTCAGAAATTCTTACTAAATGCAGTCAGAATGAATATACATACATGTTATTTTTAAAGAAATATAAAAATGTTTGTAAGATCTGATATTATTTGCATGTAGTCACTAAAATATAGATACTTGGGGTGGGTCTGTGACTTAGCTTGTTTAGTTAAGGAGAGTTGATGATCTGTGGCATTCTTTATTTTATTTGGTTACAATGGTAAGATGTCATAATTATTAAGGATTTACTTCTTTTCCACTTACATATGTTCCAAGGTTATAGCCCCTTGAGAGTATTGGAACCTCATTTCAGATTTAGTTATTGTCCAAGACTCTTTAACTCCATCAAATCAAATCTGAGCTCCAGACCATTTTAAATTTAATATACTTGATATACTCATGGGAGGGTGGAATGAATTGGTTACTTGAGAGTTGGCATCTTTGATAAAAAGTCAAACTTGGGCCCCGAATGAAATGAAATTGAGAAATTTGTAACAAAATGAATAAAAATACACCCTTGGTAATGTTAGTTTGTGGTATTCTAAGTCAATATGTTAAATAGAAATACATTGAGTTTGACATCACTGATCTAGACCAAGCCCTTTCATTTTATAGATGATGAATTGGGAAGCACAGATAGGTCTGTCTAAGGCTATTCGGATAGAAACTGGAAAAAGCCTGGATTTTTGAACCCAAGAACTTCTACTCCAAATCCAGGACATTTGTTTTTAGTGGTTCTGCTTAGTTGCAATGGAGAGGAAGTCTTCCCTTTCTGACAGGACCTTTCATAACTCAATGCCACTGCCTTATTTAAGATGTCTCAGCATGAGAAGGTAGTTTTGACCTGTGGGATCCATATATGTAGCTCAAATGTAACTTGTTTTAAAACATTTTTTTAAACTCACTTTATCATTTGCACCCTGCCACACACACAACAGAAAGATCAGTATGACTTCTTTTTGTAGCATAGAAATTCATAGTTCTATTTTCATTTGAAATTTGAGGTAAGAACAAAGAAATAAGGAACCACATTCCCCATCACTGAAGTGTTCATGATTATAGTAAATTTTATAAAACAGTTTAAATGGAAGGCTATCCCAGGTTGGTAAAAGTAATCTAACTGGATGCATCTCCATATAAAAAGCGCATTTGTACTTTATTTGTAACTTCATTAAAAAACATTTGGTAATTAAAAAATTAAATAGACAAAGGTGGACATTGTTTCTTTTTAACATCAATGTGTTAGCTACATTTTAAAAATAGTCGATTTAATAAAAATAATAATGCATGTATACTATATAAATGAGGTGTGATATGATTAATATTTTATAAATAAAGTATATGTTATAGTATTATAAAAACTAACATAAAACCAAAAAAAAAGGGTACCATCATCTTTCCAATCTTCCATGTTTGCCAGTGTGTTGTCATTCTCAATTCTTTTCTCTTTCTCTTACTACATATCTACTTAGTTGCCACATGTTATAATTTTTTTTTAATTTATCTAATTCTGAGGGGGGGTGGAATTGAGGTTCTCCACTGTATATAATTTGATGTCTATTTCCTAATTAATTTCTCCATTAAAAATTTGGAGACTATCCCACTTCCTTGGTGCATATATGTTTATTATTGATATTGCTTCATTGTCTATAGTATCAAGATGTAATTTCCTTTCTTATCTCTTTTGTTTAGATCTATTTTTACTGAGATCATGATTGTTACTCCTGCTTTCTTTACTTCAGCTGATGTGTAATAAATTCTGCTCCAGACCCTTATTTTTATTCTGTGTGTCTCCCTGCCTCAAATGTGTTTCTTGTAAACAATATATCATAGGATTATGGTTTCTAATCCACTCTGCTATTAGCTTCCATTTTATGGGTGAGTTCATCCCATTGATATTCATGGTCATGATTACTATGTATTCATCTTCATAATATTTTCCCCTTTTGAACCTGCTCTTTCTTCTTTTGCTCTGTCCTTCCTCACAAGTATTTTGCTTTTAATTGTCACCATCCCAACCCTCAACCTTTCCCTCTCTTCTGTTACCTCCCTTCACCCTGGCCCCTTAGGTTATTCCTCTCCTACTTTTCTAGGGGATAAGACAGGATTCTATATCCAAATGAGTATGATTGTTGTTCCCTCTCTGAGACAATTCCAATAGGAATAAGATTTAAGCATTGCCTATTACCATCCTCATCCTACCCTCCATTGTAATAATTTGTTATGCTTATAGGTAAGATAATTTACTCTATTCTTCCTCTCCTTTCCTTTTCTCTCAATACAGTCCTGTTTTTTTATCCCTTAATATTTTTTCCTTCAATATCATATTATCCTAATCAACTTGCTCCTGTACCTTCTCTCTATATATACAGCTTACTGTTCTAATAATGATAAAAAAAATTTTTGAGTTACAAATATCATCTTTCCATTTAGGAATATAAATAGTTTGAACTTATTGAATACGCTAATTTTCTCTTTTTTGTTTACCTTTTTATGCTTCTCTTAAGTCATATGTGAAGGATAGATTTTCTGTTTAGGTCTGGTCTTTTTATTAGGAATAGTGAGAATTCTATTTTATTAAATTACCCCCCCCCAAAAAAAAAAAAAGAGTATACTCAGTTGTTGTTGGTGGTGAACTCTTACCTTCTGATTAGAATTAATAAAATGTATTGGTTCGATGGCAGAAGATCAGTAAGGGCAAGCACATTGGAAGTTAAGTGACTTCCCCAGCGTCACACAGCTAGGAAGTGTCTGAGACCAAATTTGAACCTAGGACTTCCATCTCTAGGCCTGGCTCTCAATCCATGAGCCATGTAGCTTCCCCTTTACTCAGTTTTGCTGAACAGATAATTCTTTGTTGTAAACGTATTTCCTTTGCCTTCCAGAATATCATATTCCAAGCCTTCTGATCCTTTAATAGTATAGTGTAGTGTAGAAGCCTCCTTGTAATCCTGACTGTGGTTCCATAATATTTGAATTGTTTTTTTCTGGGTTTTTGCAGTATTTTCTATTTGTATTGGGCACTCTTGGATTTGGTTATAATATTCCTGGGAGTTGTCATTTGGGGATTTATTGGTAGATTCTTTAAATTTCTATTTTACCCTCTTGATCAAGAATATTAGTGCAGTTTTCTTGGATAATTTCTTGAAATATTATACCTAGGCTGTTTTTCATATCTTGACTTTCAGTAGGCTAGTAATTCTTAAATTGTCTCTTCTACACTTATTTCCCAGATCAGTTGTTTTTCTAATGAGATACTTCATATTTTTCCATTCTTTTGATTTGATTTTATTGTTTCTTGATGTCTCAAAGACATTAGCTTTAATTTTCCCAATTCTGATTTTTACAGAATTATTTTCTTTGTTGAGCCTTTGACCTTCCTTTTCCATTTGGCCAATTCTGCATTTTAAGGTATTATTTTCTACCTGCATCACTTTCATTTCTCTTCCCCATTTTTCTTCTGCCTCTCTTATTTGATTTTTAAAATCTTTCTGAGCTCTTTCAGAGCCTAAGACCAATTCCTATTTTTCTTTGAAGTTTTACATGTAGCTGCTTTGATCTCACTGTCCATTTCTGAATTTGTGTGTTTGTGCCTTGCTCTTCTTTGTCTCTGTAATAGTTTTATGTGGTTAGGTTATTTTTTCATTTAATTTTTTTTTAATTTTTATGTTTGCTCATTTTATTAGTCATCTTCTTGTCTTATATTTTTATCTCAAAGGTGGGTTCTATTCTCAGGGTAGAAGGGGCAGTGTCTTAAACTTCAGTTTTAATTGCCACTACCCTCAGCTCTTTGTGAAATATATTTTACTCCATTTTACCTCTTTTCCCATTTCTCTTAGAATTGTAAGTTAAAAAATTAAGGTTGAACTAAATATAAGAGAATGTGGTTGCCAAAATATCTCAAGTCAAATGACTTTTCTGCAGCTTTATTTATAAAGTAGAGGGAAAGAGTAAAGTAGAGAAATGAGAAAGAGGGTAGAGAAAGTATCTATACTATCGCACTGGATAATTACTCTGGCCTGGTTCAAACCAGGCAGCTCTTGTTAATCTTCCCCTGGAGGACCCTCAGCTGAAGGGCCTTTAACCAGAGGACCTGGTGGTGAATAACCATGACTCCTCCCCAAGACAGAGAGGCCTCTCTAGAAGCTAGGAAAGGAGTCAGCTATTTTCACTCACCCACATTGTAGTCCAAAGGGAAAATCCAATGAAGCAGTCCAAACAAAGGTCCCCAAGCCAGAACTCCTCCAGGGCCAAGTTTGAAGGAAAAAGTGAGTTTGGACAGGAAGTTCAGGGTTTTTATAGTGCATTTTATATGTCACTTCCTGTCTCTTCCTCCACTTTACAAGGACCAATTGTCATCTATAACTTTTCTTAGGACTGCTCAGGAGACAGTCATTTCTGAGTCCTCACCCACTTTAGCATGTGGGTTGTGGACCTCCCCCACTTAGGCATTAAGTAGGGTGTATATGCTTCTGGTGATTAAATATAAAAGTAGGTGAAGGGAGAGTCAATACCATCTTCACAGTATTATCCTCTTTTTATCCCCAGTTTTTAATATATTTTTTGACATATTATCCTATTCAGTTTGCCACTGTACCCTTTAAGTATACTTCTTCTAGCTACTGTGATAATGATAACAATTTTTTTAAATTATATTTTATTTGATCATTTCCAAGCATTATTCATTAAAGACATAGATCATTTTCTTTTCCTCCCCCCACCCCCCCTAACCCCCCATAGCCGACGCGTAAATCCACTGGGCATTACATGTTTTCTTGATTTGAACCCATTGCTATGTTGATAATATTTGCATTAGAGTGTTCATTTAGAGTCTCTCCTCTGCCATGTCCCCTCAACTGCTGTATTCAGGCAGTTGCTTTTCCTCGGTGTTTCCACTCCCATAGTTTATCCTTTGATAACAATTTTTTAAAAGATACAGATATTACATTTTCATATAGGAATACAGGTCATTTGACCTTATTGAGCCCCTTAAATTGTTTTTCTTTCTTAATTATCTTTTTGTGATTCTCTTGTTCTATATTTCAGCATCAAATTTTCTGTTTGTCTGGTCTTTTCTTTAGGAATGCTTGGAAATCTTCTATTTTATTGAATGACTACACTTTCCCCTACAAGAGTGTAGTCATTTTTTCTGGGTAGATGATTCTTGGTTGTAGACCAGTTCCCTTGCTTTCTGGAATATCATATTCCATGCCTTCTAGTCCTTTAGTGTGGATGCAGCCAAATCCTGTGTAGTCCTAACTGGGGCTCCATGATATCTAAATTGTTTCTTTCTGGCCAATTGCTGTATTTTCTCCTTGACCTGGGAGCTCTTGATTTGGCTATAACATTCATGGTAGTTGTCAATTGGGGATTTAATGCGGGAGGTGATCTGTGGATTCTTTCAGTCTCTATTTTGCCCTTTTGTTCAAGAGTATCAGGGAAGTTTTCTTGGATAATTTCTTATAGAATGATGTCCAGGCTTTTTCTTTGGTCATGATTTTTAGGTAGTCCAATAATTCTTATATTGTCTCTCCTCAATCTGTTTTCCAGGGTTGTTGTTTTATCAATGAGGTGTTTCATATTTTCTTTGATTTTTTCATTCTTTTGATTTTGTTTTATAGATTCCTGCTGCCTTCTAAAGTCATTCACTTCTAATTGTTCAATTCTAATTTTTAAAGTCTAAATTTTATCCCTGACTTTTTTATCTTCCTTTTCTGTTGGATCTATTTTTCTTTTTAGGTCATTGCTTTTATTTTTATTTTTTTACTTTCTTTTCCTTGTTTTCAAGCCCTTAATTCTGGCTTTTATGACACTATTTTCTTGTTTTATTTCATGTGCCTCTGTTTCCAGATGACCAATTTTGCTTTTTAATTTCTTTTCCCAATTTTCTTCTTCTATTTTTGCTTTTAGTGTGGAAGGAACATCACAGAGGATTCAGCTCCTACTGTTTCTAAGCCTCCATCTTGACTCTGCCCCATGTGTATTGTAATAATTAAAAGGTACTGAGGACAAGGAAGGTTTGGTAACAAGGAATGGAGGAAGTAAAGGACAGAGAGACTCTGGAGTGCTGGAGAGATAAAATAGAGGAATACTCTCTGTGGCTGAGAGATTGTCTTTGAAATTCCCTCACACTCAACCCACAAGAGAAGTACCCCTGGGTAAAGTTAGGTTAAAGATGACAGGATCAGTATCCTTGAGAGTACTTCTGGGAACTAGTGGAGATTACTTAGCCAGGCTTGACTAGTAGTTGAACCCCAGGAGTTCTCCCTGTCTGGTAAACAGACTGTTACTGTTGGCTCTTGTTGTTTCACCTAGGCTAATGGCCAGCTTAGCCACAAGCTTCTCATTCTTTGTTCTTCCTTCAATATGAATCTGAATGGGATTTTCTAATGCCGCATGTAGTTTAATAATTATAGTAAATCAAGAAAGGGATAGGTTTGAGGGAAGAGGAGGTCCTACTAGGTTTCTAGTTTTTCTTCAGCTGAGCCAAGATGGCTCAGCTTCAACTTGTCTATCTTCTTTTTAGCTAATCAATGTCTCTATTCCACCTTAACAAGTGGCAATTGTCCTTCTTGGGAAGGTCAAGGGATAGAAAGGATCTTCAGGGTGACCCCCTGAAGTTAAGGGATCGGCTCCTTCTCAGCAGCTGTTATTGTTTGTTCTTCCTCTCATGGATGTTCTCGCACATACAGGAACCTTCTTTTTCTTCTGGGTAAGGGAAATGGAGGCAAGACTTTTTCTCAGGTTGAGATCTAGAGCTCCAGGTCTTTGTTCCACACTCAACAGAGTTCAGAGGACAAAGACCTTTCAGTTAGCAGTTTCTCCCACAATCCTCTTCTCTCACTTCAACTGTCACTCCCCCTCCTGTCATATTCCAACCACTGTCTGCTCCATCTCAGTGGGCAGAAATGCAAAAGCTTGATTCACAGTCTTGTTTTCCACCATTTTCCCCTTTTTATGTTGTGACTTTCCAAAGGTCACATATATATTATACTTACCAAGCTATTAATCTAATTTCTAACCACCCCCCCCCAAAGTAATAAACTTCCATCAATTACTCTATCGCTATTCTATGCTTACTTTATCTAATCTAAGGAATTTTATGCAGGAGAGTTTTGGGTAAGGGTAGTTTTGTGTTTTCCAATAAATTTCAGTACAATAACTGTTTTGAAGAGAACATTACAAAGAACTGTGAATCCTTATGCTAATACTACTTTTGCTAAGTTAAACTAATACAGTTTTCTTACTTTACCTATCTATAATTATTTGCAAACTATTCTATCTATATGTATTTCCATTAAACACAATTTCAGCATCAGCTTTACAATGAACAATTAAAACTTTACTATCTGCAAATACAGCTTCTATTCCTAAATATACCTATCCTATGTCTAAACTTAACTTTTAATCTATTCCCTACTTATAACTATTCTCTACGTCCCTAGTCTAATGTATAACCCAGTCTTATGTACAGTGTATGTACATGCTATGTTACATATTTATAGATCCTATCCCTATGTTACTAACCTAATTACAGTATATACATTATTGACAGAGATTATTTACATATTGTACAATAATATACATTGTTCCCTAATCCTGATGTTAGTAAAGTAGAAATATCTTTTGATCTTTCTATTTGCCAAAGACCTTATGAAACTAACTATATACAGATTTACAATTTTCCAGTGAAGCAATTTCAGACGCCCGTTTACTTACACGAGGTCTCCGAAATATATGTCAGTTTGTGACTTTGTGTTTTGTGTCTAGTTGTGTTGAATGGATACTTACCAATTTTCTAAAGATTTCCACTTCTCATGTTCACTGATGGATCCCTTCTTTCTTCTAAGTTATGTTGTGTTGCTTGCTATTTCCCTATTATGTGAAATTAATTTTGTTTTTATGCTCTCGCCACACTTAGTCTTACATATAACTCCTGATTTCCATCTGTTCTCTTCTTGTATATACAAATTTACAAAGTTTAAAGTCTTAGCTGTCCATTTCAGCTTTTTCTCTTTGTTCTTTTCTCTAGCAGATTTTCTTAATGCTTTTCCTCTGGGATGATTTAAAATCTTTTCCTCTGGGCTGGAAACTTGTCGTCTTCTTATCACTGTGGCATGCTTGCCTGTTATGAGTTGACTACTGGGATCTCATTTTCTGGAAGCTTATGTGGTACTATTCTTTGTGGTATATTTTTTTTCCAATTTTTGTTTTTATTTCTCAGCTCTATCTTTTTTTCTAATTATCTTCTTCTTCTATGTCGCTTACTGTGGTATTGGATTTTTCTGGTTTTACATGGAAACAGTGGAACTATGAGTCTTTCCCTGCATTTTTTATAGCTGCTGAGTAGTAAGCAATACTTCATGTGGCCCAGGCCATTTTGTGTCTGTAGCCAATTTTCTATTGAAATTTTTTATGTATACTTTGTCTCCTGGTTTGATGTTGTGCAAATTGTAATCCTGGGGTACAGTTTGTAATATCAAGCCCATTTTGTGCAACTCTGCT
This sequence comes from Monodelphis domestica, assembly GCF_027887165.1. NCBI lineage: Eukaryota > Metazoa > Chordata > Mammalia > Didelphimorphia > Didelphidae > Monodelphis > Monodelphis domestica. Next base: position 178,479,317 of record NC_077232.1, on the reverse strand, counting down.
ATTCTTGTTTGTAAAGCTTGTATATATTTTGTTAATTGACAATCTCCTCCTATCATTGCTATGTATGCAATACATAGTAATATATCTCAAATGGAGAGATGTGCAGATCTCCACTGGGCCTTGTTCCAAGATGGAACAGAACTAATGGTAGAATGTTTGTCCATTTGGGATTTGTTTCTGCACAAAATTTACCTATTAATGTTTTGATGTCTTTATTTAATTTCTCCACTTGCCATGAACTTTGGGGATGATATGGTGTGTGGTATGTTACTTGTATTCCTAGATTTTTATAAATTGCATTGAATATTGATTGAATGAAATGTCTCCTATATTCTGAGTCCAATTTTGTGGGAATCCCAAATCTAGATATTATTTCTTTTAATAGTATTTTGATCACAAATGCTGCATTATTCTTTTTGGCAGGAAAAACTTCTGTCCATCTAGCGAGTCTCTGTATGATCACAAGGCAATACTTAAACCCATTGTCTTTTTGCTCAGCTCTAATTCTAGGGTAAATTTCTGTTCTTCCAAGATGGTGTGATGGCCTATGAGCTAGGAGCTCTAAAAGCCACCTCATACTGCTGATTAAGTCTTCTCCAGGGCCTGCTGATGGCAGGGTTCAGAGCACTGTGAGCTACCTTATGCTGAGGCTCAGGGCTTCATTCTGGACTTACATAAGCCAAATTTACTATGGACTGCCTTGCACTGGTGTTTGGGGCCTCACCTTGGGTTTGGACAAGGGCTCCAGGCCTCACTCTGGAATTATATTGGTGAGGCACACTGTAGATTGCTTTGTGCTAGGGTTTTGGACCTCATTTTAGGTTTGTACTAGGGTTTGGAACTTCAAGGGATAGGTGTGGGGGTGCTCTACTGTTGGCTTAGGCAGGGTCTTAGGGTTTTGAAATTGAGTTGGTCCCAGGTTCAAAACTTGGAACAGTAGGGGTAAGGTGGGGGGAATTTCTGCTGGCTTGCTCTGGTAATACTTGGTGTGGCCTTGCTTTTGGCTGCTCTCTCCTCTAATCCCAGGAAACCAACCCTTCTCTGCCTACCTTCCAAGTTGTTTTCTGCAGGAAAATTGACTCACTCATTCTCCTTGTCTGTTCTGCCACTCCATTATTTGTTTTGAAGGGTTACTTTAAAGTTGGTTGAAGAGGATTCTCAGAGATGTTTAAACTTTCCATGCCTCTATTCTGCCATCTTCCAGAGTTGTTTTTTCTTTATATTCTTCTAGGAACTTTTCAGGTTCTGTTTGAACAGAGCACTTTATCACTGAATAAAATTATAATTTTCTTATATTCTTTTATAAACTTGTTATCTTATCCAGTGAACTTTTTGTATTCTTGTGAACTTTTCTGGAAGTTATCAAAGACTATTAAAAGTCATAGAGCCAAGAGATGAACGGAGCAGAAAATAAAGCTATGTTTGGTGAGGGAACAGTGTAAGTTTACTTACTGTATATGCAACACATTAGGAGAAGCCCCCTAGCTGGAAATGTTATTTTCTGTGATTTGGTTTATTCAAGCTGCCTTGGATAGAATCCTTTACTAGGCTGAATTTTTTTTCCATGAATTGTTTCAGTTACTACCTGTGCTTTTGATTTGGGTATCTAACATGCTTTGCTGTATTTATGCTACTGGAGAACAAGGGAGAGAGGGTAACTTTGGAAATACCCAGAAGCACTATTAGACATTCCAAAAAACATGGCACCTAACTTTAAGCTGGATGTGCCAAAGGCACCTCCATTTGCATAATTGTTTCCTTCAATGCCAAGAGAGGACATGCTACCCAGTGAGCCTAAAGTGGAAAAAAATGGGAGATCCTGAAAACCCAAATGAACCAAAGCTAGCAAATGCTGTGCTTTAAAAAAAAAAAAAAGCTGATTTCTGACTTCCCAAATTTAAAGGAAGTAGGAGCAACATAGATTGTCATGCATATTTTAGAAGATGTAACTAACATTGTTAGAGAGCTCTGAATCACTGGAGACCCAAAGATGGACATGCTACTCAAAAATGGAGCACTGTATCTTCTTATTGGCTTAAAACTAAATTTCTGAATACTTCTTTTTGCTGTTAGTATTAACCGAAAAACCTGTTGAAATACTTCCTGAGGTTTTCTGACTGCAAAAGCCAAATGTAAGAACCACTTGACTACATACCTCAGTTTAGAAAGTAGTGTGTGTTCCTTTGATTGCTGTAGTTATGTTCTCCAAATCAGGGAACCAGTTTTTCTACAATTTTACTAATTCCTGAAGGGAATTTAGATAACTTTGTAAGTTATTTGTATATTGTTAGGATATTCAAGTCTCAACTTGTACAAAATATCCATAAAACCATCCACATAAATATTGACTTTTATGAAAAATGAATATACATTGCCCTGAAGATTTTCTTCAGTATTTTATTAGTTAGGTTGTCTTCATGATTTTCAGGCCCATCACCTTGCTTAGAATTCAATATAGAGAATATTTTCAGAGAAAACCCCAAATTCTTCTATTTTTGATGCCCTTGAGTCAGAAGACCAAAAGGATGTCTTCTTTTGGCTTCCTTTGCTCCTCCCCCTCTAAGATGTGATGTTGGAGAAATTAAATAGCTAGATTACATTAGTAAATCTCTAGATCGTCTTACTCTATCCCTCTCTGGTATATGAGAGGATGGCAGAGGGTAGTAGGTAGTTCTAGTTCTGTTGCTGTGGTAGCTGCCCATCCCTACTAAAAAAACAGAATTTTACTAATAAAACCAGAAGACTAAGAGAAGAACTCAAGTGGATAGATGTAGTTTCCACTTAGAGAACTCCCTAAATACCCAGCCATGGTCTCTGAGTGTTCTAGCCCCCTTTTAGTGAGAATAAAGCAGAATGACTTTATCTCACTGAACTAATTGCACAAAATGTCTTGGAGACAATGTTACATAAAATCATTATCTTGGACTTCTGGTCAAGATGGCGGCTTAGAAGCAGCAAAAGTTCAGACATCTGAAAACCCTTCCTTACTGATCACAAACTGAATGCTCCTAGGGGACTGAAATTCAAACTTAACAACAGGACATAACTGGGGAACCCTCCTTCTGGAATCAAATCAAAAGGTACACCCCCCAAAAGCCGGAATCCTAGAACACTCGGGTCTAAGGGGAAGGCATAAGGAAGGTCCCAGGACTCCTCCCCCCCAACCGACAGCACTGAGCACGCAACAGAAGCAGCGAGGACCTCAGGGTCTGAAAAGGTGTTGTTTTGAAAGGTGTACCTTGAAAGCAACCTGGGCCAGTCTCAGAGCTTCCAATACAGATGGCAGGGAAGCAGCCAGAGAGACACGGGTGGGAGCTTGTAGCCCCCTGGCTGGGTCCTTCCATCGGTGTCTCATCAGAGGTTTTTGCCTCGGGGCACATCCAGACCAACCCAGCTGAAGTTAATCCTATCAGGAGCCCTTAGAGCTCAAGGAGGCCAGGACCCCTCCCCCCTTAGAGTGCAGGGCCTCCAAAAGGACAGGAACCTCAGGGCCCGCAAAGGCACTGAGGTACCTTGTGGACAGTGCTATGCCAGGCTTGGAGCATGGAAGTAAGGCAGTGGAGAAGCAACTGGATGGAACTGAGAGCAGTAACACCTGAAAAGCCAACAGGCAGGGGAGGGCAGACTCTGGGCTTCCCCAGGAAGACAGTGCACCTGAGGAGAACGGACAGTTTGCCTGGGGCTAAAGCCTCGGACCATCAGACAGATACACTAAGAGCCATTCCTCCTCACTCAGATTTCTGACTGGAAAGGGGAAGAAAAACCATAGAGATGGCAAACGGTACAGAAGTCAAAAGGCCTCCAAGCACCAAGAAAAGCAAAAAGAAGGGGGTGACTTTAGATACATTTTATGGAGCAAAAATACAAAATACAGAGGAGATTGAAGAGGAAACACAAACAAATGCTCCAAAACCTTCCAAAGGAAATGGAAATTCTCCACAAACTCTTGAAGAATTCCAATTGGAAATTATCAAAAAGATGGAAGCCTTCTGGCAGGAAAAATGGGAAACAATGGAAACTCAGCAATCTGAGAGACCAACATATGCAAATGCAGAAAAGCTCGGAGCCTCAAAAAAAACAGGTCAGACCAAACTGAAAAGGAAAACCAGTCTTTAAAGGTCAGAATTCATGCAACTGGAAGACAATGATCTTGAAAAAGAGCAGGAATTAATAAAGCAAAGTCAAAAGACTAAAGAATTAAAAGATAACATAAAATACCTCACTAACAAGATGACAGACCTGGAAAACACAGAAAGGAGAGATGATCTGAGAATCATTGGTGTACCAGAAAAGCCAGAAATAAACGGTAATCTCGATATCATAATACATGATATCATCAAAGAAAACTGCCCAGAGATTCTAGAACAAGGGGGCAATACAGACATTGAAAGAGTCCACAGAACACCCTCTACACTAAATCCCCAAAAGACAACTCCCAGGAATGTTACTGCCAAATTCCAAAGCTTCCAAGCAGAAGAAAAAATCTTACAAGAAGCCAGAAAAAGACAATTTAGATATAAAGGAACAAGAATCAGGGTCACACAGGACCTAGCAATTTCCACTCTGAATGACCATAAGGCATGGAACATGATATTCAGAAAAGCAAGAGAGCTGGGTCTTCAACCAAGAATCAGCTATCCATCAAAACTGACAATATATTTCCAGGGAAAAGTATGGACATTCAACAAAATACAAGATTTCCAAGTGTTTGTAAAGAAAAGACCAGAGCTCTGTGGAAAGTTTGATATCCAAACACAAAAGAAACATGAAAAGTTAAATATGAAGGAAAGGGAAAAGGAGAAAAATGTTATCTTTTTCTTTTATTCAAACTCTCTTCTATAAGGACTAAATTTATTTCAAATTATATATATATTAATATGTGGGGAAAATGTAATGTGTAACTCTCAAAAATTGTATGCATCATTAGAGTAGTAAGAAGAATCATGCATAGGGAAAGTTTGGGGCATCAAGATGATATGGAGAAAGGGAGGGATAGAAAAGAAAAAGAGAGGGGGGAATCATTGATGGTACTAAGATATACTCCAAGAAGTAGGAAAAAAAACTAAATAGAATAATCTTTCTAACACAAAGATACACATGGGAAGCGGAGGGGAAGAATTCTCCTATATGAAGGGGAGGAAGAGCGTTTTTACTTAAACCTTACTCTCAGTGAAATCAACTCTGAGAGGGAAGAGCATCCAGATCCATTGAGATCTTGAATTTTATCTTATCCAATGGGGTAAAGGAGAAGGGAAAACTAAGGGGGGTAGGAGGGGAGGTAACACAAAAAGGGAGGGAAGGAGAGAGGGGAGGGAACAAAAAGGGAGGGACTAGAAAGGGAAACATATCAAGGGAGTGGACTAGGGGGACTGATTTAAAGTAAAGCACTGCCTTAAGAGGTTATAGCTAAAGAAGAAAGGTCAGAATTAGGGAAGGATATAAAAATGCCAGGGAGTCCACAAGTGACAATCATAACTTTGAATGTGAATGGGATGAACTAACCAATAAAACGTAGACAAATAGCAGAATGGATTAGAATCCAAAACCCTACCATATGTTGTCTTCAAAAAACACGCATGAGGCGGGTAGACACTCACAAGGTCAGAATTAAAGGATGGAGTAAGACCTTCTGGGCCTCAACTGACAGAAAGAAGGCAGGAGTTGCAATCATGATATCTGACAAAGCCAAAGCAAAAATAGACCTGATTAAAAGGGATAGGGAAGATAAATATATTTTGTTAAAAGGGAATATAGATAATGAGGAAATATCACTAATCAACATGTGTGCACCAAATGGTATAGCACCCAAATGTCTAATGGAGAAACTAGGAGAATTGAAGGAGGAAATAGACAGTAAAACCATATTAGTGGGAGATTTGAACCAACCACTATCAAATTTAGATAAATCAAATCAAAAAATAAATAAGAAAGAGGTAAAAGAAGTGAATGAAATCTTAGAAAAATTAGAGTTAATAGTTATATGGAGAAAAATAAATAGGGACAAAAAGGAAAACACCTCAGCACCACATGGCACATTCACAAAGATTGACCATACATTAGGTCACAGAAACATGGCACACAAATGCAGAAAAGCCGAAATAATAAATGCAGCCTTTTCAGGTCACAAGGCGATAAAAATAATGATCAGTAAGTATACATGGAGAACCAAATCAAAAATTAATTGTAAATTAAATAATATGATACTCCAAAATCGGTTAGAGAACAAATCATAGAAACAGTTAATAATTTCATCGAGGAAAATTACAGTGGTGAGACATCCTTTCAAACCTTATGGGATGCAGCCAAAGCAGTACTTAGAGGAAAATTCATATCCTTGAGTGCATATATTAACAAACTAGGGAGGGCAGAGATCAATGAATTGGAAATGCAAATAAATAACTTGAAAGCAAACAAATTAAAAAACCCCAGAAGGAAACCAAACTAGAGATTCTAAAAATTAAGGGAGAAGTTAATAAAATCGAAAGTGATAGAACTATTGAACTAATAAATAAGACTAGAAGCTGGTACTTTGAAAAAACAAAAAAAATAGACAAAGTACTGGTCAATCTAATTTAAAAAATGAAAGAAGAAAAACAAATTAACAGCATCAAAGATGAAAAGGAGAACATCACCTCCAATGAAGAGGAAATTAAGGCAATCATTAAAAATTACTTTGCCCAATTATATGGCAATAAGTACACCAATTTAGGTGATATGGATGAATATATACAAAAATACAAACTGCCTAGAAGAACAGAAGAAGAAATAGAATTCTTAAATAATCTCATATCAGAAAATGAAATCCAACAGACCATCAAAGAACTCCCTAAGAAAAAATCCCCAGCGCCTGATGGATTCACAAGTAAATTCTATCAAACATTCAAAGAACAGCTAATCCCAAATACTATACAAACTTATTTGACATAATAAGCAAAGAGGGAGTTCTACCAAATTCCTTTTATGACACAAACATGGTTCTGATCCCAAAGCCAGGCAGGTCAAAAACAGAGAAAGAAAACTATATACCAATCTCCCTAATGAATATAGATGCAAAAATCTTAAATAGGATACTAGCAAAAAGACTCTAGCAAGTGATCAGAAGGGTCATTCACCATGATCAAGTAGGATTTATACCAGGGATACAGGGCTGTTTCAATGTTAGGAAAACCATTCACATAATTGACCATATCAACAAGCAAACCAACTAAAATAACATGATTATTTCAATAGACGCAGAAAAAGCCTTTGATAAAATATAACACCCATTCCTATTAAAAACACTAGAAAGCATAGGAATAGAAGGGTTGTTCCTAAAATAATAAACAGTATATATCTAAAACCATCAGCTAATATCATCTGCAATGGGGATAAACTAAATGCATTCCCAATAAGATCAGGAGTGAAACAAGGATGCCCATTATCACCTCTACTATTTGACATTGTACTAGAAACACTAGCAGTAGCAATTAGAGAAGAAAAAGAAATTGAAGGCATTAAAATAGGCAAGGAGGAGACCAAGTTATCACTGTTTGCGGATGACATGATGGTCTACTTAAAGAATCCTAGAGATTCAACCAAAAAGCTAATCAAAATAATCAACAACTTTAGCAAAGTTGCAGGATACAAAATAAACCCGCATAAGTCATCAGCATTTCTATATATTTCCAACGCAGCTCAGCAGCAAGAATTAGAAAGAGAAATCCCATTCAAAATCACCTTAGACAAAATAAAATACTTAGGAATCTATCTCCCGAGACAAACACAGGAACTATATGAACACAACTATAAAACATTCTCCACACAACTAAAACTAGACTTGAACAATTGGAAGAACATTAACTGCTCATGGGTAGGCCGAGCCAATATAATAAAAATGAACATCCTACCGAAACTTATTGATCTATTTAGTGCCATACCCAATGAACATCCAAAAGAATTTTTTACCGAATTCGAAAAAAAAAAACATAACAAAGTTCATTTGGAAGAACCAAGTGTAAAGGATATCCAGGGAAATAATGAAAATAAAACACAAAGGAAGGGGGGCCTTGCAGTCCCAGATCTCAAACTATATTATAAAGCAGTGGTCATCAAAACAATTTGGTACTGGCTAAGAGGCAGAAAGGAGGATCAGTGGAATAGACTCGGGGTAAATGACCTCAGCCAGAGAGTATATGATAAACCCAAAGATCCCAGCTTTGGGGACAAAAATCCACTATTTGATAAAAACTGCTGGGAAAATTGGAAGACAGTGTGGGAGAGATTAGGAATTGATCAACACCTCACACCCTACACCAAGATAAATTCAAAATGGGTGAATGACTTCAACATAAAGAAGGAAGCTATAAGTAAATTAGGCAAACACAGAATATGTCATGACCTTTGGGAACATGTCAGACCTTTGGGAAAGGAAATATTTTAAAACCAAGCAAGACTTAGAGTCACAAAATGTAAAATAAATAATTTTGACTACATCAAATTAAAAAGTTTTTGTACAAACAAAACCAATGTAACTAAAATCAGAAGGGAAGCAACAAATTGGGAAACAATCTTCATTAAAACTTCTGACAAAGGTTTAATTACTCAAATTTACAAAGAGCTAAATCAATTGTACAAAAAATCAAGCCATTCTCCAATTGATAAATGGGCAAGGGACATGAATAGGCAGTTTTCAGATAAAGAAACCAAAACTACTAATAGGCACATGAAAAAGTGTTCTAAATCTCTTATAATCAGAGAGATGCAAATCAAAACAACTCTGAGGTATCACCTCATACCTAGCAGATTGGCTAACATGACAGCAAAGGAAAGTAATGAATGCTGGAGGGGATGTGGCAAAGTAGGGACACTAATTCATTGCTGGTGGAGTTGTGAATTGATCCAATCATTCTGGAGGGCAATTTGGAACTATGCCCAAAGGGTGATAAAAGACTGTCTGCCCTTTGATCCAGCTATAGCACTGCTGGGTTTGTACCCCAAAGAGATAATAAGGAAAAAGACTTGTACAAGAATATTCATAGCTGCACTCTTTGTGGTGGCCAAAAATTGGAAAATGAGGGAATGCTCTTCAATTGGAGAATGGCTGGACAAATTGTGGATATGTTTGTGATGGAATACTATTGTGCTAAAAGGAATAATAAAGTGGAGGAATTCCATGGAGACAGGAACAACCTCCAGGAAGTGATGCAGAGTGAAAGGAGCAGAACCAGGAAAACATTGTACACAGAGACTAATACACTGTGGTACAATCTAACGTAATGGAATTCTCCTTTAGTGTCAATGCAGTGTCCCTGAACAATCTGCAGGGATCTAGGAGAAAAAACACTATCCACAACTAGAGGACAAACTATGGGAGTAAAAACACCGAGGAAAAACTACTGTTTGACTACAGGGGTTGAGGGGACATGTCTGAGGAGAGACTCTAAATGAACACTCTAATGCAAATACCAACAACGTGCAAATGGGTTCGAATCAAGAACACATGTGATACTCAATGGAATCACGTGTCGGCTATGGGATAGGGGGAGGGGGGAGGAAAAGAAAATGATCTTTGTCTCCAATGAATAATGTTCAGAAATGACCTAATAAAAAATGTTTAAAAAAAATAAAATCAGTATCTCTATTCATTCAAAGAGAGGATACAAAATGAGGATCAGGACAAGGTGTCCCTGACTAAAGGATCTAGCTATTCAATCCATCAATGTCTACATCCCTCGCAAGAGGGAGTCTTCTATTCTTCAAGCTAACTTACCAGCTCCCTAATTCTACCTAGGTATTAACCCAAAAGAGCTGACTAAGCTGCTTATTTATGACCCTCTGTAGTTGGTTTGACTGAGTTCAAAAGCTGTCTCCAAAACCTGTTATGATTGCTCTCAAAATGGCTAAGTCCAACAATCCCAGTGGGTCTCACCCCCTGAGGTAAAACCTCAAAGCCAGCTTGACAGGATTTTAGACAAAACCTTCTTGAAAATTGATAAAAACACAGTATGTATAGTCTTATACTTTGGTAGATGTTCTCCAGTCCAAGAGAGAACCTCCAAAGATGATTTTAGGGTTTTTCCTTCTCCACAGACAGGCTGAGGTAGCCAAGCTCCAGCTCCAGCAAGCCAAACTTTCCTCTTCCCTTCAGGACCGGAAGAATTTTTTGCTACTATAGAAAGTCACTCACTCTAACAGTTGTCCCTTCCAAACTGTTCCTCCTCTGCCCCCTGACTGCTAAAATCTTTTCTCTGTAGTTCCTAACATGTGCCTTAAAGCCAACCTTCCACTTCTCTTAAATCTTATGCTTATCTTTATCCTTTCCCCATTACACTACACCCAACTACTTGTCCCAACAGTGCTCCCAAAAGCAAATAGGGATAAAGCAAGAAGTAGCACATGGTTATGGTGGAGGCTGAGGAGCTGACCCTCCATCCTTAGAATTCCCATTCTTCTTCTTCTGTCATCACCAGGGTGAGAAATATGGCACAATAATATTCCATTATATTCATATACTAAATTAGTTCAGGAGTTTTCTAATTGATGGTCACCCATTTAGATTTCAGTTCTTTGCTTTTCCCTTTTAATTCCCCCTTCAGGGTCAGTTTGTTTTGCAGATGCCTATTCTCTTTCTGGTATTATTCTATTTTCGGAATTTCTACTCTGTCTCCACTTATTTCCCTCTTGAAAATTATGTCCATTTCAGATAAGAGTGAAATTTTTCTGATGCCTGCTTCCTGAACATTCCATGTTGGTATATTCTTCTCAAATACTAGTTTGAAAATTGCACATTTAAGGCCCTTCTTCCATTTTGTACTAGTGTATTCCTTTTTCTTTGTCTTCTCTTTCCCTTCTTTCATCCTTCAGAAGAGTCCTTTTGTTTTCTTATTTAACACTTCAAATATTTTTTTAAATAAACCCTTTCTTTCTCTCCTAATATATGCTAAGTATTGGTGATTCCAAGATAGAAAAGTTTCAAGGGCTAGGCAATTGGGGTTAAGGGATTTGGCCTGGGTTACACAGCTGAGAAGCGCCTGAGGTCAGATTCGAACCCAGGATCTCTTTACTCTAAGCCTGGTATTCTATCCACTGTACTACCTAGCTGCCTCACTCCTTCAATACTTTTGACAGAAAGGTTCTGAAGAGAGGCCTGTTTCTTCTCCTGTTAGAATTTTAGTACAGTATCATGCTACCTTCTAATTGCTCAAATAAATATACATTTCTCTTTTTGCTTCAGGCTTGTGGTTCCATTTGAGAGTTCTTCTTCAAGTTTGGTCTGCTCATCAGAAATGCTTAAAAGCCTTCTATTTAGTTAAAGATATCCTTTTTCCCCTCTGGGATTACATTCAGTTTTGTCAGATAGGAATACATTATTTTTGCTTGTGAACTTATATCTTTTCCCTTTTGGAAAAAAATGTTTTCCAATATCTCTACTCTTTGCAGGTGCCAGGTTTTGTGTGATCCTGACTGTAGTTCCCTAGTATTTAAATTCCTTTCTGGATTTTAAAACTTTTTTTCTTTTTCATAAAAAATGCAGATATGACCATGACATTTGGGACTTTTCATTTTGGGATTTCTTTCCAAGGATAATCAGTAGATTTTTTCTATCTTTACTTTCCCCTTTACCTCTAATAAACCTATGCAATTTTATTCTTGATTTCTAGAAATAGTGTTTAGGCTTTTTTTTTTTGAGTTTTCAGGAAATCCAGTGCACAATTTTTTTAAGTCTTTTAAAATTTTTTTTATTTAGAATATTTTTCCATGGTCACATGATTCATGATTCATCCCCCCAACTTTTTCCTCCCCCCTCCTGAAGCTGACAAATTATTCCAGTGGGTTATACATGTATCATTGTTCAAAACCTCTTTTCATGTTATTCATATTTTGCAATAGAGTGATCTTTTAACATCAAAACCCTAATAGCCCAATCCGGACAATTATTCTTTAAAAATTGCTTTACTGCTTTGCAAGCATTTTTTACAAATATTCTTTTGATATGAGCTATTGTCTCTTCAGCTAGTACATCGAGACCCTTTTGATACTCTGCTGCATCTGTTAATTTCTCTAGAAAAACTGCTGGTGACTCCCCAATCTCTTGTTTGATACATTCAAACTTAGACCACACATCAGGTCTTTTAGCATTTCTCTTCATAACTTCAATTATAGATTCTCTAGCTTGTTTTAGATTTCTATAATTGACCACCAAATTTAAATCCACTTCCTCATAGTGCTCTGGCCACAGTGTTAAAGGAGGATTATTTCTAGCTTATACAACAAATTGTTCTTTCTCCCTTTTCATTAGTCAGAAAGAAGTCAGCAAAATCTGGATAGTAGATCTTTACTGCCTGTTTAAACTCTCTAATTACTTTATTTGGCTCGTCAAAGTACCTTAGGCTTCTCCTTTTAATTGCATTAAGTTCAGCTGCTGAAAACTATTTGTGTGATTTCAGATGCACAATCCCATTATCTGGTGAAATAAAAGACATATCTCATAAAGGTAACAGGGAAGCTGGTTTTGCATTTAATGCCTCTATTTCCCTTTCTAGCCTATTGGGAGTTTTTGCTGTTTTATCACTTCCTTCTGCTATTTTCTCAACACCAATGATACCAACATTCTTTAAGTCAAAACCAGTATTTTTGCCATTTACATTATTATTATTCACAAGAGCTGCATCAAAACACTTTCCCATCATATCCAGCTTTGCTTGTATTATCATCATCATTTGTTTCATCTCTGAATCCCTGAACAGCATAGCACATGCACTCTTGATCTTAAATAGAGTTACAATAAAAATCCAATGAAACTTGTAAACAATCGCAAAACCAATGAATGGTTTTAACACTTCACAATTCAATAATACAAAGCAAAAGTCAGGAATTGCAATTATGAAGAAATAAGGTATACACATTAGACCAGTATACACTGCTTCCATTATTCCCTGTAACATGATGACTGTCATGCAGGAATAATGAGGAAATAAAATAGTATATAAAATTGGTGTGGTGAAATTTGCTGCCACTTTGAAAAAAAAAAATAAGCCTCAGCCAAAGAGTTAACTTAGTTTCAGCCCTGGACAGAATACTCCTGATTGACAGGTATCTATTTAGCTCCTTCCTCTATTTGAAATTTAAAGCTCTTTACAACCTGGAACCTTTGCTTTTTGCTTTTTCTTACACATTACATTTCTTCCTGCACACTAAATTCCAGCCTGCTGTCCTACCTTGCATTACATGCTGTGTCTCCCATCTCTGTGCTTTCACACGTTGGCTGGCTCCATGCCTAGAATGCTTTTCTTCCTTCCCCATAACTTTTAAGATTTCTGGCCTTCTTTGAAGATTCAGGTCCAGTGAGAAGTCCTATTGGAAGCCTTTATCAGACCCCTGTGCCTTCTTTACCTGCTACCTGCCAATTTTCTGTATACCTATCTGGTATGTATCACTTGACTTATGTATTGTTTTTCCCATTAGAATGTGACCTCCTTTAGCATAGGGACTTTTTTGGTTTTTCTCTGCATGTCCAGAATTTAGCACAATGCCTCATATGATAAGTAATTATTAAATGCTTATTGGTTGATTGTTTCTTTGTTGGGGAATGACTTTTGTACTATATTTTTCTTTTGATTCTATCTCTTATATAGCAGTCTTTATCAGAAAGAATTAATTCAAACTTTTGTTTGTTTTATGTTGATTTGTTTCCTTCTCCTAGTTGTTTTCACTTTATTACGGAGGGAATTTTCTACTCCATAGTTGAAATTATCTGTAATCTTTTATAATTGCTTCTATCCTTTGTTTGGTTGAAAATTTATCCTCTAGACAAAACTATAAAAGGTAAATGATAAAGTCTTCTTCTAATATTTTTGGTAGTATAATGTTTAATATTCAGGTCATATATGCATTTTGAGATTTTATTTTGGTGTGTGCTATCATATGTTGATCAAAAGCTAATTTCTGTCAGATTGCTTTTCATTTTTTTCTAGCACAAATTGATATTCCATAAGCACATCGCTTCTTTGTTTGGAGATCTTCAGTAGTTACCTATGGCCTGGAAGATAAAATACAAACTCCTCTGGCATTTCACATCTTTAAGAACTGGCTCTAACCTGTATTTCCAGGTTCATTAACTGTTACTCTTCCCTCCTGCATCCTACATCCTAGCCAACCTGGCCTGCTTGTTTCTTCCTCTACATAACTAACATTTTGCCTTCCATCTCTTTGTGCCTTCTCGTAGACTATCCTTCATGTCCAGAAAGTGCCTTTTCTTCACCTTATCTCTTAGAATCAGTAGCTTCATTCCGTTTATTTCCTGCTTCCTAATCTACCTCACATAGAATCATAGATCTAGATCACTATGTATACATTTTATTTGCATCTTGTATTTACTTATTTGTGAATATGATATATACCATCATTGGAAAGTGAGTGCCTTAAGGAAGGGATGATTTTACTTCTTTATTTGAACTTTTAATTCCTAGCACAGAATAGCCACTTAAATGCTTGTTTGACTGATTAATATATCTATATTCTATAGATTTAAATATATGTCTTATGTTCCCTGAGACATTTATATTAAATTAGAAGATAGGCTAAGTGCTATAAATTATATCATCAATGGTACATGCCAATTATTCTCACTTGTGAAGGGGAATACTGACCCAAATGCACACTCAAATACTCATGTACTGATGGGCTAGATGATCCTGTGATCTGTGTACTTGATTATAAGTTTTATGTCTAGTGTCAAGGATTCATTACCAAAAGAGAATTCTCTAGCTCATATAAAATCAGAATTCCAGTTGTGTTGTTATAGCATTTCTCTCAGATGTCAGGTGACTATTATTGCTCTTCTCCCCATTAAAATCTTTAAAACAAAAGATGCTTTATAACAAAACTCCTATATTGGTGCCATTAACCCATCATTTGATATGAACTATTCTTCCTTTAAGTCTAAGGAATCTTATTTTTGCAATATGTTGCTCATTTACTTTGATTTAAAGGAAATACAACCAGGAAGATTTTATTAAACTCCTCTTTATGCTAGACATGTGGGATATAAAGGCAAAAGGGAAAAATAATATATGTGCCTTAAAGAAACTAAAATCTAGCAGGAGAGACGTGTGTGTGTATAAAAAAAAACAGATAAAAGGGCCAGGGGAGGAAAAGGCACTAGTAGCTAGGCAAATCAAGAAATTTCCTGTTGATAGTAGCTTAGAGTTGAGCCTCAAGAAAGATTCTGACAGATGAAGCTAAGGAAGTCCTGCCTGCCATTATAGAAACTTACAGGTGGAGGCATAATCCTCTATGTGAGTTTGGCTGTACTCTTATGTGTATAGAGGGGAGTGATTTTGCAGTAAAGCTATAAAGATAGATTGGGGAGAAATATTTTGACAGCCTTATCTAGAAAACCTTTCATAGTGTTAACTCCTGTGAAGCTAGAAGTTTTAGCAGCAATATAGGTTTTTAGGCCTCATTAGTACTACTGAGTATATGGTTACTATAATTTAACAAATGATAGTATTAATGGTTTGCCTCTTTGGGGAGTTCTTATTTACTCCTAGGAACTACATATTGGGAGAATTTGGCTGATGAATAAATATACTTCTACCAAAGAACCAGAAAAATGTATGACTTCATTTAAAATTAGTGATTCACTATTCAAAAACAATAAAAACTCTTATAAAAGCATATAGCATCCTAATAAAGGTTTATTGAACTAAATCTTTGACTCTTCCATGGATTCTGGTTTCTTTATAATCAAGTTTCATTGTTCATATATGTATATTTTGCAGTATAAGAGAAAGAGCACTGAGCTTACAGTCAGAAGACATGTCCTTCTAGTCCAGGCGTGACTGATGTCTTAGGCAAATCAATTATCTCTTTGTGCCTTTGTTTTTCATCTGTAATTTGGGGATACTGGTGTATGCCCTAGCTGTCAGAAAGAGGTATTGTGGTAATAAATGTTGAATGGGATAATGATTATGAAAGTGGTTGGTAAGAAAAGCACTATATAAAAGTGACATTGTAAAGCAATTTATAGTGGATCTTTCCCAATATCATTTGAAAAGCATACAATGCTTTTTATCCCTCCTGTCTCTCTATCAGGGTTTTGCTATGTTGTTTTCCATTTAGTCTACTTTTAGATGATTAAGAAGCTGAGACATGGAGATGTGAGAAACCCTGTCAAATGACATAATCTTTTCCATCTACTTAAAAGTCAAACAGAAACATTGCAGATTTGAGGGGGGTTTTGTTTTTGTTTTAGAATGGTGTTTGTTTTTTTAAACCTTTACTTTCTGTCTTAGTAACAACTCTGAGATGAAAGGGCAATGGCTATACAAATGGAGTTAAGCGACTTGCCTATGGTCACATAGCTAGGAAGTATCTAAGGTCAGATTTGAACCTAGAACCTCTGACCTCCAGGCCTGGCCTTCTATACACTGAACCACCTAACTGCCCCCAATATAGTGTCGAGAAAAACATCTTTATGAGATTCTTGAGGTTATATACTTTATTTTATCTTCTATGTATAATAAATAGTATAATTTTTTCTATCGCAAAAAGTCAATTACACTGATTAATTTTAAAATACCTTGATGTAAAGTATTTGTATTTATTGAAAGAATATATTATCTATGTATTTTTTTATTTTCTCTTGGCAGCAACTCGAATTAGTGGAACCTAGTGGTTGGATTCATGTTCCTTTAACTGATTCCCATAAGAAGCCAATTCGCACATTCATGATACAGATTGCTGTTCTAGCCAATCACCAGAATGGAAGAGACACTCACATGCGACAAATTAAAGTATATACTCCTGTGGAAGAGAGCTCCATTGGTAAATTTCCTAGATGCACAACGATTGATTTCATGATGTACCGTTCAATAAGGTGAATCTTTTAAAAAATGAAATAGGAAGCTAATAATGTGAAGTCTTTATTTTTCCTTCTTATTGATACTGTTTAAGGTATCTTCCTGTGGGGGAAAGGGTAGAGAATAAAAATGGTTAATTATATTGTATACTCTTACATGTATAACATGTTCGTTTATTTGTTTCACTTTAATAAATAATTTAAATACATTTTGGATTGCACTTTCTTATTTTATTATGTCAAAGAACTTCATTTTGGATTTTTACAAACCTTGGAAACATTTTATAATTTTTTAATGTAAGAAAAAAGTCACATTTGCCATCTATTAGAAAAGTAATTGAAGAAAAAGCTTTGAGGGAGTTTTTGTTGGCTTTTTTTTTAAAACTAATTTATCAGGTGATTATTTCATGCAGTGGTTATACATAAGGGTATTTCACTGACTTTAGTACAAGTTTGGGATAAAATCCAAAAACATGTTCTGTTAATAGGTATGGTATTTAATAGGTCATAGCTATTACCTTTTTTTTTCTGCCCAAAGGAAGTTTATTCTTTTAATAAGATCAATCTTTTAGCTATTACATGCTTTTAAAAGGGACTCCATTGTGGTAAAAAGCGTGTTTTACTTTTGTGGAAAAGGTTATTTTAACTGGTTTAAGTGGGTTTCACCCTTCTACATAATTGGAACTGTATTAATAATTTAGCAAAAGGAAGTGAACATTCATGAAACTATTCCATATGGTCCTCTTATTAAATTTGTATTCCATATGGTCCTGTAACTATAGCCTGGTATATAATGAAAGTGTTACACATGTGACTGGCATTACAAAGAGTATGCAAAACACATTCCTTTATTTCCTAGAATGATCCTCTATAATGTCATAAAGTAGAAATATAAATTTAAAAAGAAAAATAAAACTTAATGTACTTGCCTCACTACTACCTGCTTATTTGGTGCTTAATCCAAAGGTGAGCCTACAAAAATGAAAAATGGTTAGGGAATTGACTGGCATATTAAAAGATAATGGAGAGGACTGCAAGGTGGCTCAGTGGATTTAGAGCCAGGTCCAGAGACGAGGGTCCTTGAGACAAGTTCAAATCTGGCCTCAGATACTTCCTAGCTGTATGTCTATGAGTTAATTGCTATTGCCTAGCCCACTCTTCTGCCTTGGAACCAATACATAGTATCTGATTATAAGATGAAAGGTAAGGGTTTAAAAAAAAAAGACAATGGAATAGTGTTATTCTACAGCAATCTTTAACCCTTAAGTCCTGAAATGACAGGGAGAAAACTGGACTACCTATATAGGTGGAAATCCTTTAGCTTGTATTAAGTAGGTAAGTTCAGTGTAATCATCATCTTAAAATGGAGTAAAGTCAATTAGGCTCTTCTGTGTGTGGCATGAAAAGTAAGAACTGTGAACTGACAGAAAAAGCTAAAGAAATCAAGCATAAACTCTTGATTCATTTTAGTCTTTTATTAAGTTCATGAGAATTAGAAACATTTTATTACCCACCTTTGGATGCTCCTGAGCAAAACATGTAAAAGGAAGTAGTTAATAAATGGTAGCTGAATGAAATTACTCCACTGGTATTCAAGTTGTTGCATTCCTGTCATTTAAAAGGTTTCAACTGCATATTGGTCCTGCCCAATGATGGTGAACCTTTTAGAGATAGAGTGCCTGGACCCCACCCCCATCCCACACAGGGCAGGGAGGAAATGCTCCTATTGGGCTACTGGGAAGAAGAGTGGGTGATGTGAAAAAAATGTCATCAGACACAGTGGAGAGGAGGAAGGGAGCAACTCCACCCAAGTCCCTCTGCCTTTCTAGTAATCAACTGGGGGGTAGGGTGGGGGCAGCCAAGTGCCCACAGAGAGAGCTCTACATGTAATTTTTGGTACCTGTACCATAGGTTCACCATCACTGGCCTAGCCCATGTCTTCTCCTGATGTCTCTTCCCCTTTACCACCTCCTATCCCCATCAGCAGTAACCCTAGGGTACTTTGATGAGCATTTCAATCATTCATTCAAAAAGTTTGAATTACTGGTAGGGGAGAACTTTGAGATGGTTTTAGAGGAGACTTCCTGTTAAGGAAAAACTTTAGCAAGAGCATTAGGTTTTCTGAAATTGGCAGAAGCCCTGTTTGGGAAGCAGTCCTGAGGTCACTGGTAAAAAATAATTGCATTACGCTCTCCTCATGTGTGTCTGCCAGAGTTGAAGTGAGAAGAGGACATTTCTGAGCAGTCAACTAGTCTACAGGTATCCAGTGAATAATTGTGGGAGATAGAAATTGGTAGTAATAGATGGCCATGAACAATAAGTTACTTATTAGCTAAGAATTCATTCTTCTGCCCCTTGAGCTCAAATGACTGTTTTTCCAGCTTTGCTCTTATTCTCCTATTGGTATACAGTTTCTCTTCATCTTCATAGACCTCTAACACCTGCTGGCTCTTGCTGGACTTCTTTTTCTCTTCATATACTGTGTGCAGCTCTTCTATTTGAGGGTGGCTTAATGTCATTACATTAGCTTTTTAATATCAAAGCAACCTGAGTTAGTTATGCTTTCACTCCACATGCTCTGTATCCATAATGATTTTTGAGTGGTTAGGGGGACAGAGAATCAGTCAGGAGGCTTCATGGCCAAAGGTGGAAGACAAGAAATTTTTCTCCAAATGTGTAGGAGGCCAGGGAATTCTCTAGGTAGTTTACAGGAGCCCCCAAGTCTGGTTCTTAGCATATATGTGGCTTGAGAGTACGCAGAGGACTAAGGATCTGTTCCTAGAGCAAGGAATGCTTTCCTCAGAAGTCATAAGGATTGGCCCAAGAGAGAACACTGCATTCCCATTATAATTTTTTTAATTTTATAATATTTTATTTGATAATTTCCAAGCATTATTCATTAAAGACAAATGGGACATAGAAAGGATCAAAAATTAAAGCTAGTTGTTCGATGGTCAAGAAATGCAGCACGATGTAAGAGACAATACCAGACTCAGCTCCTAGGCTTACCAGGCAATGACCTGAATTATATTAAGGTCAGAACCAACAAAGGGACCTGGAATTTTCAGAGACTGGCTGTTTCATCAGCAAAAGAATGAGATATCCCTGTTAATTTCCCTACCAAATGAAAATTGAAAGAGCCAAGCAGAACTATATTACCTCCCAGTGATGCTTATAAACACTGAGAATCTACTACCTAGGAATGTGACACTGAAGACATTCATCTGAAGGCGTTAGAAAGTATTGAAAAAGCAATAGCTAGTCTTTGTGGTAGAGACCACTTGCTAGAATTAAACCCTTCATAAGATACTAACTGTAGCCTACCTTTCACATTTGACTTGACCTACCTGTTCCCTTGGGACTCACTCCCACCAGTCTTTCCTTATTCCTGGAGTCCATTACTTCAGAACCCATATAAAAGGAGATGTAGGCCTCCAGTTTCTCCCATATCTACTCACTCTGAAATGTAGACATATCATTTTCCTGAGATTGTTCTAAGTCATTTTAATTGCTAGTAAGTAATTGGGACAAAAAGAGGAGTGATCATTAAGTTTTTAAAAATCTAGCTTATAGAGATAGTTCTGGGCTTCAATTTAGTTCCCTTTAAAGGCATGGTAACATTCTTTATAAGCATGAATTTAAGTGTGTATTGTATAATATAGTGTAAGAATCACTGAATTTAGCATCCGCTAACTTGGGTTAGAGTTTTGGCTATGTTGAGATATATGACTACAAATTAATTCAACTCTCAGCCTCAATTTTTATCTTCTATAAAACAGGTATAATAATTCTTATGCTAACACCCTTAAAGAGTAGTTTCAGAAAGTATTCTAAACCCCTCCTAATTAGAGGAAAAACAAAAAACTGAGGTATGTGGAGAAGAGAGAAATTATTAAAAAAATGCATGCAAAGGAGAAAAGCTGGAGATGGGTCAGTTGTCAATCAAAGGAACATTCCATTTGGAATGTAACCGGGAAAAGCAGTTTGGAGCCAAGCCAACGGTGACTGTTTTGAGGTCTTTGGGGCTGGTTGTGGTGACCTTGAAGGAAGAAGCTGGGTTTATCTCTGGGACTTGGGATAATCAAGTTGGAGGTTACCTGGCTGATTTGAAGGCAGAAGAAGAAAGATAACAGTCCATATATCTTTCTCTGACTGGCTCTCTGTTTCATGGTAGTGACTAAAATGCCATTTCTCTCAATATCCTCCAGCCTAAGACTCACTGTAGATAATAGGGAAACCCCACCCCCTCTAACCTTATCCTCTATCTGTCCTGTTTTCCCCAATAAACCCTTACTTGAGATAAAGAAAAGAGTATTTCCTCTGAAACATCATAGCTTACCCTGAGTACCTTAGAAGAAGACTGAAGAAGAAGGGGGAAGGGAAACTGAAGGGAAGAAGAGGGGAGGAAGGGAGGTTTAGAGGGAGGAGGGTAAGCAAAGGAAGATAACTACCTGATCCATTAATTATCTAGTATCCATCAAATATACCCTCTAAATATCATCTATTACAGGTATGACCTCACACCTCACACCTCACACCTCACACCAACTCCAATATGGCAGCAAAGGAAAGTGACAAATGTTGGAGGGGATTTGGCAAAATTGGGACACTAATATACTGATGGTAGAGTTGTGAATTGGTCCACCCATTCTGGAGGGCAATTTGGAATTATATCCAAAGGGCTTTAAAAGAATGCCTACCCTTTGACCCAGGCATCCCACTACTGGGTCTGTACCCCAAAGATATAATAAAGAAAAATACTTATACAAAAATATTCATAGCTGTGCTCTTTGTGGTGGCAAAAAATTGGAAAATGAGGGGGTGTCCATTGATTAGGGAATGACTGAACAAATTGTGATATCTGATGGTGATAGAATACTATTGTGCTAAAAGGAATAATGAACTGGAGAAATTCCTTGTGAAGTGTAACAACCTCCAGGAAGTGATGCAGAGTGAAAGGAGTAGAACCAGGGGAACGTTGTACACAGAGACTGAAACACTGTGGTACAATCGAATGTAATTGACTTTTCTACCAGTAGCAGTGCCATGACCTAGGACAATCCAGAGGAGCTCATGAGAAAGAACACTATCCACATCTAGAGAAATAACTGTGGGAGCAGAAATGCAGAAGAAAAGCATAGGATTGATCACATAGTTCGATAGGGGTATTTAGGGTTTTGATGTTAAAAGATCACTCCACTGCAAATATGAATAACATGGAAATAAGTTTTGAAAAATAATACATGTATAATCCAGTGGAACTGCTTGTCAGTTCCAAGACGGGGGAGTATTAAGGGGTGGGAAAATTATGAATCATATAACCATGGAAAAATATTCTAAATAAACAAATAATTTGTTTTAAGTAGTATATGATTGAAAATCTGTTAACCCTAAAAATGAACTACATATCCCAAGAGACCACTGACTTCCAGTCATTACATATTTCCTGTAGACAGGATAAAGGGCATAGGTTTTGAAGGCTCCTCCTCTCTGATATAGAATCAGCAGTGATGGTGGTGAGTGGGGATGGCTAAAAATGGCTAACCAGCCATTGGCACATGGTCTTTATTTTTTATATTTTTTATTCCTTGATTTCTAATGATCATTAGTAAATCTCTTAAAATATAATATAATTATTGAGATTTCCTTATCAGTAAAGTGGGGATAATCAGACAATCTAGGTAGGATGCTTTGAAAACTTAAAGAATTCTTTAAATGCACATTGTTTCTTTCCTTAAAGGACAGAGCAAAAAGCAATATAGATGCTATAAAGAAGCAGATATAAGCATGTTGCCAGGAAGGATTTGCTAGCATCATTTTACCTGTTGAAAAAGTATGGAATGGGACTCCTGGGGAAGTAGTGTATATCAGACTAGGATAATGTACAAGCAGTTTTTGTTCAGGTACAGGTTGAACCAGATGAGCCTTGAAGTCCTTTTCATCTCTGAGTAACTGTGATTCTATGATTATAGATTCTTAAGAGTTCTGAAGAACTAAGGGGGTTCTCCATCCCCACTTGCACCCCCATCTGCTCAAGAATGAATCTTACCAGCCACCTTCCAACTCCATGGCTTTGAACAGGCTATTACTTATACCTGGAATGCTCTCTCCCCTCTACCTTCCTTCAAGTTTCAATTTATGCTCCATCTTCAATGGAAGCCCTTGTTTGTCTCCTTAGGGACTTTCCCACCTCCTCATATGTGTTATGTGTATAAGCTCCTTGAGGCTAGGACACTTTTTACAGATTTGGAAATATACAAAACAAAATACCAATGAAGAAAGATTTGATCTGTTGTGTAATATATTTTTTAAAACACCTACGGGTTCCCTTCTTAAGCTTCCATCAAATATTTAAGGTAGAAGTTGTTTCAATTACATACCATTTATCTTTTCATTGTTTTCTTATTCGTTTAATTAGATACTGATTTTGAACTTTGCTCAAACAAGTCAGTTTTGTATGTATTATATGTAGATACTTGATTTAAAAGATGTCTTCCAGATTAGTAACCAGTCATTTCCTTTCTATTAAAATATAGTCACCTTGAGGCAGCTAGATGGTTCTGTAAATAAAGCAATAGGATTGAAGTTGGGAGGACCTGGGCTCAAATCTGGCAGACACTTCTTTGCTGTGTGACCCTAGGCAAGTCACTTAACTCCCACTGCCTACCCTTTACCACTCTTGCGTTGGAAGGTAAGAATTTTTTTTAAAAGGTAATACCACTTACATAGAAATGTTTTTAAATCACTTAACATTTATTTATAGCATTCATGTTATTTTATTTTCTTCTGATCAAATAAACCATTTTCTTTGCATGTGTGAATTCATCTCATTAACAGTCAATTTCTCCATTCCTCCTCACTCTTATGTTCCCCTCTCCCTGTCTTTGCTGCTGTATCCCTCTTCAAATGTCCAGTTTCCTTTTACTAATACCTCTCCTATTCATATCCCTTATCAGAAATCCTCTCTCATCCTCTATCTTTGCTCTCCTAGTTCCAAATTACCCATCTTTGCAAAGTCCACTCACTTATCCCTTGTTCCTTACCTTTTTTATTCTATCCACCTTTTCCAAAATTCCCTCTTTTCTCCTCCAACTATGCCCACCTCCTTAATTACCATATCCCTTCACCTTACCCCTATCTCTTAACATGTGCTTCCCTCTAAATATCCTTCTCTTCCCTCCCTTTTCTTATCCTTTTGTTCTCCTTTATCTTCCCAGTCTCTCCCTTACCCCATCCCCCTTCCCTCCTGTGTCTCTGAACATTAAGAATATTTTTACCCTTGTGATTATGTACATTGTTCTCTCCTTACTCCAGGTCTAATGAAAGTAGGGTTCTAGTATTCCCAGCCCTCCACCTCCCCATTTCCACCTCCATATGAGAGAGCCATCCCACCCTTCCTGCTCCTGGCCCATTCCACTACCATTTTGTCTCTTTCCATTACAATCCCTCAACTTTGCATCTTCCATCCATACTCATCCCTTGAATGGCAATGATGCCATTCCCAGGGGGCATAGATGACATTTTCCGAATCCCAAATCAGCAACTTAACCTTTTGGGTTGCTTATGATTAGTTTTACATTACCTTTGTATATTTCTCATAGATCAAATTTTCTTTTGAGTACTGTGCTTTTTTTCCAGGAATAATTGAAACTTCTTTAGTTCATTAATATCTATTTTTCCTTTTATAATTATGCTCATCTCTGTTGGATATTATTCTTGGTTGTAATCCCAGTTCTTTTCCTCTGTGAAATGCTGTGTTTCATGTGCCATGTTCTTTTGATGTTGTTGCATCCAAGTCTTGTATTATTCTGACTATAGCCGCACAGTATTTTAATTGTTTTTTACCTTGTTGCTCCTGGTATTTTCTCCTTAACCTGTGGGCTATGGAATTTACCAAATGATGTTCCTATGTATTTTTATCTTTGAATCTCTTTGAGGTGGTGATCAGTGAATTCTTTCAGTTTCTATTTTATTCTCTGTTTCTAAAACTTCTGGGCAGTTTTCCTTGATGATTTCTTGTAGTATAGTACCTAACTCTTTTTGATCATAACTTTCTGGGAATCCAACTATTCTTATATTTTCTCTCCTTGATCTGTTTTCCATGGAAGTTGTTTTTGTGATAAGATATTTCATATGCTCTTCTATTATTTCATTCTTTTGATTTTGTTTTATTATTTTCTTGTTGTCTTAAGAGATTGTTGGCATCTTTCCTAGTTCTAGTTCTTAATGCATTATTTTCTTCCATAAGTTTTGGGATCTCTTTTTCCATTTAGGTAATCTTTCTTTCAAAATTTTCTTAATTTTCTTGCATTGCTATTTTTCCTTCTAATTTTTCCTTTTCGAAATCTTTTTTAAGTTTTTCCAAAAGTTCTTTTTGAGTTTGTGGCCATTTGTTGTAATTCTTTGCTGGTTTTGAAGTAGGTATTTTTACTTCACTATCCTCTGAGTTTGAGTCAAGATCTTCTCTGTCTCCATGATAACTATCAATAGTTGAGTTCTTTCTCCTTTGCTTGCTTATTTTTATTTATTTATTTTAAGTGTCCAGCTAATAAAATTATTGACTATTTTTTTGGAGTCTTGTGTTGATCTATGTTGTCTTAGTTTTTAGCGTGTGTGTGTGTGTGTGTGTGTGTGTGTGTGTGTGTGTGTGTGTGTGTGTGTGTTTTCCTGGATCCCCCTTCATTATTGAAGTTTTTTTTTTTAATAGTCTGGAGTCAGATGTACTACTTGGTCACTGCTCAACCCTCAGTTGGTAATTGGCCAGTTCCAACCAGTGCCAGTGAGCAGTTCTGCAACTGCATTTGCAAGCAGACAGTCCATCTTTCCCTGTGTCAGCAACCAAGGACTCCATTCTCTCCAGTCCCTCAGTAACTACACTTAACTGTGAACTCCTTCCTCACTCCTCCCTTCTTACTCCTGCAACCCAGACCGAGCAAGTGTCCAGTTCTTATTTTGTAGGACCTCCAAAGTCTCTCATTTGTTTTTCAATGATGCTTGAGTTCCTGTCCTTAGGGCATGGCACTCACCAACTCCAAAGTATCTACTCCTTCAGTTCCCAGCCATTGACCAGTAGGGGTCCCTGAAGCCAAGGCTTAGACCACCTCAAACCCAGCTGCTCCCAGGGTCCTCTTGCAGATTCAGATTCCAGTGGTATCTTTAGGGATGTAGACTCCTGGAGTTCAGCAAAGAAGGTGAGATTGATAATCTTGCCCTCCGGGCCAGTTGTTTGCTGTGCAGCTTATCTCCAGGCTCCAGATCTGTTTTTGCTGCTTTTAATGTTTATTTTATGGAGATACTTTTGATTATATGTGGGAGATCTTAGGAGGGTGAGAAAATTTCCCAAACTAGTCTACCATTTCCCCACAATCTTTATAAAGTGACTTGCATAAGGGAGTAGATGACACAAAGTTGGGAAGAATGGCACCACACTAGATGACAAAGTCAGGATTCAAAATAATATTGACAGAATTAAATTGAATCCAATAAAATTAAATTAAGTAATGATAAATGTAAAGTGTTGTATTTGGGTATAGAAAATCAATTCCAGAAATACAAAATGGAAATGGCATAGAAAGCACTTAATCTGAAAAGGATCTAGGGGTTTTCATATATTACAAGTTCAATATGAGGCAGCAATGCGATGGGGGCAGCCAAAAAACTCACAGAATCTTGTCCTACTTTAGGAAAGCCAGAGCTTCCAGGAACACTTAAGTGATAATCCCACTGTACCCTGCCCCTGTCAGATCTCATCTAGAGAATTTTATTCAGTTCTGGGTACTATATGTTAAGAAAGCAGAATGTCCAGAAGGCAACCAGGATGACAAAGGACCTGGAGTTCATGACATAAATGGATCAGTTGAAGGAACTAGGTATATTTAACCTGGAGAAGTGATCACTTAGGGGGACATTATAGTTATAGTCAAGTATTTTAAAAGCTGCCATTTGGAGATGAGAGTGGACTCATTCTGTTTGGCCCCGGAGAGCAGAACTAGGGGGAAAAGTGGATGAAAGTTGAAAAGAATCAAATTTTGGCTTGATATGAGAAAAAAATCTTGCTAACAATTGGAGCTGTCCAAAAGTAGAATGCTTTGTTAGGCTATGGATTCCTCCTCCTTGTAGGTCTTCAACTTCAGGGAAGGCAACTATTTGTCAGAATTCCTGAACAGACCTGTTGGACTAGATACCCACCAAGATCTCTACCTACATTCAAGTTTTGTGACTTATTTAACTTATATTTTAAATGCTGTCTTCCACTCATAGTTTTCTCTTTGCATATTTATAAATAAATTCCCAAACGTTTTACAAACCTTATCCTAGGCCAGCTATCCTCTTTACACTCACACTCATCTACATCTGGAGATCAAAGTTCTAACAAGATATTTCCTGTTATTATTTTAGCAGTATCAAAATCCTGATTACTTACCAAGTAGCAAATTGTCCAAGAAATTGAAGCAAAGAGTTCAGCCAGATTGTAAGGCTCATGCCAGAAGATACTTAGACAAATATTGTTGAGTAAAATAAGAAAAAGAATGGTTAGTCATCTGAGTAAAATGTTGATGGATGGCCATCTAATTATATTATATGATAACAATGGAATATCTACCAAAAAATAAAGTGAAGGGATTTTAATTTATTCCTAATTATAATTCATTCCTTTTTTAAAAAGTAGCAATAGATTCAAGGAATTACTCTCTTGTTATTAATTTTTTCTTTTAAAAATAATACTGATAGACTAAATAGGCCACAAAATAGATCTTTAATAGACAGTGTATATTGAATTTGCTACTAAAAACAAAGGACTTCATTTTTCCCCTTCGTTGTTTTCTAAAGTTTATAAAGACCATAAGGATGCCACAATTCTGCCATTCTGTTAAAATGATGATAAATATCTTTTTGACTCACCTTCCTAACTCCCAGACATGTTGGGAGAATAGGAGTACATTGATAAAGCACTAAAAATTCATTCTATAACCCAAGCCCTTTAATAACATGTTTGCAATTGACTAGTACAGTGATTTCTCACCTATCGGGGAGTTAAATTCCAGAGACCCCTACAATATATGAAAATACAGGAAGTAGTGGAAGAGCAAACAAATTAAAGCTGCAGTCACTGAGCCAATCAGCACCCAGGATACAGAACACATTGCTGTGGTTGGTTGCCTTTTGTTCCATCAGCTAGTAGTGTACAATCTCATGTTGATAAACTTGTGCATTTCCATTGTGTACAGTATGGTATTCATCTGCAAAATCCCAAGATATAGTGAAAACTCTGTGATACAGAATTATATATATATAATTAAATATATATATATATATATATATATATATATATATATATATATATATATATATATATATATATATATATATATTTAACCTGGGATACAGTGAAGCTGGAATAAGTGAACTGGATATAGGAAGGGATGACTGTATTATCTTTTTATTAGGAAAATGTAGATGAGTAGGATAGATCCAGATAATGATGGTCCTTAAAAGTGAGATCCAATAGTGATCACATCCTATGCTTTCACTGAATTTAGAACATTATGTATAAGTGCATCTCTATATCTTTTCTTCTTCTAATGTTCTTAATGCACTTAGCCTATTTTAAAATAATTCTTCATTCCTACTTCTGCCACATCTTTATTTAGATGTCCTGCTAACACCTTGAATGTAACACAGTCTGATAATTTAGAGGTGTCTCTAACACCATCTAGTCCAACTTATAACAGAGAAGGAGGCCCTTTTATAACATTCTCCAAAAGTAATATTGCAGTCTTTGATTAAAGACTTCTTAAAAAAAGAATAACTCACTTCCAGTCAAGATGGCGGCTTAGAGAGAACTAAAGTTCAGATCTCCGGACACCCTTCCTTACCGATCTCAGACTATATGCTCCTAGGGGATCGAAATTCAAAACAAACAACAGGATAGATCCTGGGAACTCAAAAAGTAAGACCCCCCAAAAGCCAGAACCCAAGATCACTCGGATCTAAGGGGTAGGCAGAAGGAAGGTCCCAGGACCTATCCCCCCCAACCCAGAGCGCTGAGTCCGAGGCAGCAGCGGGAACCTAAGAGCCAGCAAAAGGACCTCAGGGCCTGCTATCCTGAAGGCCGCATCCTGAAAACAACCTGAACCAGTCGCGAGGGTGACATAGATAACAGGGAAACAGAGAGAGACAGAGGGGAGCCTGTAGCCCCCTGGCTGGATCCTTCCATCTCAGTCCAACCCAGCTGAAGTTAATCCTATCAGGAGCCCTCGGAGCTCCGGGAAGCCATGGCCCTTCCCCCCTCAGAATGCAGGGTCTTCTAAAACAACAGTAACCCTCAGGGCAGGCAAAAGGACCTCAGGGCCGGCTATCCAGAAGGCCACATCCTGAAAACAACCTGAGCCAGTCACAGGAGCACCCAGACAGCAGGGAAACAAAGAGAGACAGAGGGTAGCCTGTAGCCCCCTGGCTGGATCCTTCCATCTGAGTCTCATGGAAGGTCCCTGCATTAGGACACACTCAGTCGAACCCATCTGAAGTTAATCCTATCAGGAGCCCTTGGAGCTCCAGCAAGCCATGGCCCTTCCCCCCTCAGAATGCAGGTCCTTTGGCCCACAAAGGCTCTGAGATACCTCGTGGATAGTGCCAAGCCAGGCTCAGAGCGTGGAAGTAAGGCAATGAAGAAGCATCGGGAGGGAACCGAGAGCAGTAACACCTGCGAACGGACAATTTGCCTGGGGCTAAAGCCTCTGAACACCAGACCGAGATAAGAAAAGCTAGACCTCCCCACTCAGATAGAGATGGCAAACAGCACAGAAAAGCCTCAAAACTCCAAGAAAAACAAGAAGAAGGGGCGACTTTGGACACATTTTATGGAGCAAAAATACAAAATACAGATGAGATAGAAAAGGAAACACAAGCAAATGCTCTAAAACCTTCCAAAAGAAACGGAAACTCTCCACAAACCCATGAAGAATTTTAATAAGAAATGATAAAAAAGATGGAAGCCTTCTGGGAAGAAAAGTGGGAAATAATGCAAAAGAAATTCACACATCTACAAAACCAGTTTGACCAAAGTGAAAAGGAAAACCAGGCTTTAAAGTTCAGAATCAGCCAACTGGAAGACAACGAGCATGTAAAAGAGCAAGAATTAATAAAGCAAAGCCAAAAGACCAAGAAATTAGAAGAGAACATAAAATATCTCAGTGACAAGGTCATAGACTTGGAAAATAGAGGGAGAAGAGACAATTTAAGAATAATTGGACTACCAGAAAAGCCAGAAATAAACAGCAAACTCGACATCATGATACAAGATATAATCAAAGAAAATTGCCCAGAGATTCTAAAACAAGGGGGAAATACAGGCACTGAAAGAGTTCACAGAACACCCTCTACACTAAACCCCCCAAACCCAACTCCCAGGAATTTAATTGCCAAATTCGAAAGCTTTCAAGCAAAAGAAAAATCTTACAAGAAGCCAGAAAACAACAATTTAGATATAAAGGAATGCCAATCAAGGTCACATAAGACCTTGCAAGTTACACTCTGAATGATCATAAGGCATGGAACATGATTTTCAGAAAGGCAAGAGAGCTTGGCCTTCAACCAAGAATCAGCTACCCATCAAAACTGACTATATACTTCCAAGGGAAAGTATGGGCATTCAACAAAATAGAAGATTTCCAAGTTTTTGCAAAGAAAAGACCAGAGCTCTGTGGAAAGTTTGATATCGAAAAACAAAGAGCATGGAATACCTGAAAAGGTAAATATGAAGGAAAGGGAAAAGGAGAAAAATGTTATCTTTTTTTATTCAAACTCTCTTTTATAAGGACTACATTTATATCAATCTATGTATACTAATATGTGGGGAAAATGTAATGTGTAAATAGGGGGAAAAGAAAGACCAAATATAATAATCTTTCTCACACAAAGATTCACATGGGAAGGGGAGGGGAAGAAAACTCCTATAAGAAGGAGAGGAAGAGAGGGTGTTTTTTTTTTTGCTTAAACCTTAATCTCAGGGAAATCAACTCTGAGAGGGGAAAACATCCAGATCCATTGGGATCTTGAATTCTATCTTACCCAACAAGGGTAGGGAGAAGGGAATACCAAGGGGGGGAGGGGGAGAGGGAGAACAAAAAGGGAGGGAAAGAGAGGGGGGAGGGGGAGGGAACAAAAAGGGAGGGACTAGAAAGGGAAATATATCAAGGGAGGGGACAAGGGGGACTGATTTAAAGTAAATCACTGGATTAAAAAGTTAGAGCTGAAGAAGAAAGGTTAGAATTAGGGAAGGATATCAAAATGCCAGGGAGTCCACAAGTGACAATCATAACTTTGAACATGAATGGGATGAACTCACCCATAAAATGTAGACGAATAGCAGAAAGGATTAGAATCCAAAACCCTACCATATGTTGTCTTCAAGAAACACACATGAGGCGGGTAGACACCCACAAGGTCAGAATGAAAGGATGGAGTAAGACCTTCTGGGCCTCAACTGACAGAAAGAAGGCAGGAGTTGCAATCATGATATCTGATAAAGCCAAAGCAAAAATAGACCTGATTAAACGGGATAGGGAAGGTAATTATATTCTGTTAAAAGGGACTTTAGATAATGAGGAAATATCACTAATCAACATGTATGCACCAAATGGTATAGCACCCAAATTTCTAATGGAGAAACTAGGAAAATTGAAGGACGAAATAGACAGTAAAACCATATTAGTGGGAGACTTCAACCAACTATTATGAAATTTAGATAAATCAAATCAAAAAATAAGAAAGAGGTAAAAGAAGTGAATGAAATCTTAGAAAAATTAGAATTAATAGACATATGGAGAAAAATAAATAGGGACAAAAAGGAATACACCACATGGCACATTCACAAAGATTGACCATACACTAGGTCACAGAAACATGTGCATACATACAAATGCAGAAAAGCAGAAATAATAAATGCAGCCTTTTCGGATCACAAGGCAATAAAAATAACGATCAGTAATGGTACGTGGAAAACAAAATAAAAAACTAATTGGAAATTAAACAATATGATACTCCAAAATCTTTTAGTTAGAGAAGAAATCATAGAAACAATTAATAATTTCATCGAGGAAAATGACAATGGCGAGACATCCTTTCAAATGGGGATGCAGCCAAAGGAGTAATCAGAAGTAAATTCATATCCCTGAGTGCATATATTAACAAACTAGGGAGAGCAGAGATCAATCAATTGGAAATACAAATAAAAAAACTCTAAAGCGATCAAATTAAAAAACCCCAGCAGAAAACCAAACTAGAAATCCTGAAAATTAAAGAAATTAATAAAATCAAAAGTGATAGAACTATTGATTTAATAAATAAGACAAGAAGCTGGTTCTTTGAAAAAACAAACAAAATAGACAAAGTACTGGTCCATCTAATTAAAAAAAGGAAAGAAGAAAAGCAAATTAACAACATCAAAGATGAAAAGGGAGACATCACCTTCAATGAAGAGGAAATTAAGGCAATCATTAAAAATTACTTTGCCCAATTATATGGCAATAAATACACCAATTTCAGTGATATGGATGAATATATACAAAAATACAAATTGCCCAGACTAACAGAAGAAGAAATAGAATTCTTAAATAATCCCATATCAGAAAATAAAATCCAACAGGCCATCAAAGAACTCCCTAAGAAAAAATCCCAGGGCCCGACGGATTCACAAGTGAATTCTATCAAACATTCAGAGAACAGTTAATCTCAATACTATACAAACTATTTGACATAATAAGCAAAGAGGGAGTTCTACCAAACTCCTTTTATGACACAAGCATGGTACTGATCCCAAAATCAGGCAGGTCAAAAACAGAGAAAGAAAATTATAGACCAATCTCCCTAATGAATATAGATACAAAAATCTTAAATGGGATACTAGCAAAAAGACTCTAGCAAGTGATCAGAAGGGTCATCCACCATGATCAAGTAGGATTTATACCAGGGATGCAGGGCTGGTTCAATATTAGGAAAACCATCCACAGAATTGACCACATCAACAAGCAAACCAACAAGAACCACATGATTATCTCAATAGACGCAGAAAAAGCCTTTGATAAAATACAACATCCATTCCTATTAAAAACACTAGAAAGCATAGGAATAGAAGGGTCGTTCCTAAAAATAATAAACAGTATATATCTAAAACCATCAGCTAATATCATTTGCAATGGGGATAAACTAGATGCATTCCCAATAAGATCAGGAGTGAAACAAGGATGCCCATTATCACCTCTATTATTTGACATCGTACTAGAAACACTAGCAGTAGCAATTAGAGAAGAAAAAGAAATTGAAGGCATCAAAATAGGCAAGGAAGAGACCAAATTATCGCTCTTTGCAGATGATATGATGGTCTACTTAAAGAATCCTAGAAATTCAACCAAAAAGCTAATTGAAATAATCAACAACTTTAGCAAAGTTGCAGGATACAGAATAAACCCACATAAGTCATCAGCATTTCTATATATCTCCAACACAGCTCAGCAGCAAAAACTAGAAAGAGAAATCCCACCAAAATCACCTTAGACAAAATAAAATACCTAGGAATCTATCTCCCAAGACAAACACAGGAACTATAAGAACACAACTACAAAACACTCTCCACAGAACTAAAACAAGACTTGAGCAATTGGAAAAACATTAACTGCTCATGGATAGGACGAGCCAATATAATAAAAATGACTATCCTACCCAAACTTATTTATCTATTTAGTGCCATACCCATTGAACTCCCAAAAAATTTCTTTACTGATTTAGAAAAAAACATAACAAAGTTCATTTGGAAGAACAAAGGGTCAATGATATCCAGGGAAATAATGAAAAAAAATACAAAGGAAAGGGGGCTTTGCAGTCCCAGATCTCAAACTGTATTATAAAGCAGCAGTCATCAAAACAATTTGGTACTGGCTAAGAGACAGAAAGGAAGATCAGTGGAATAGACTGGGGGAAAGCGACCTCAGCAAGACAGTATACAATAAACCCAAAGATCCCAGCTTTTGGGACAAAAATCCACTATTTGATAAAAACTGCTGGGAAAATTGGAAGACAGTGTGGGAGAGATTAGGAATTGATCAACACCTCACACCCTACACCAAGATAAATTCAAAATGGGTGAATGACTTAAACATAAAGAAGGAAACCATAAGTAAGTTGGGTAAACACAGAATAGTATACATGTCAGACCTTTGGGAGGGGGAAGACTTTAAAACCAAGCAAGACTTAGAAAGAATCACAAATTGTAAAATAAATAATTTCAAAATCACATTTTGAAATTCGGGAAATGGATGGGACTTGGTTTAAAATGTTCATCATCCCTGCTCTAGAGCTTCTGTTCTTATGTAGAGAGACAAGTACTTTTTCATGTTGCTCAGAAATGTTAATTTAGGTAACTAGGCATGATTAATACATGGCCCATAGACTTCATTAAGCTTTCATCTAGACTTTTGATTTTTCTTTTCTATTTATTTGCATACCAATCAGGGAGCATGATAGCTGAGGAAAGGGTCTTATCACCCCAAACCTACACACATTTTATGGGATTTTATTAAATCATCTCCAGAATAATTTTGGGAACATAGAGTAACAGGACATCAAAATGGCTTTTACCTCACTTCAGATAATTCGCTTGGGTACAGAACTTTGGATCAACCTTAGGACAAGTATGTCAAAAGAATAGACTTAACTTCAGATATTGTGTTGGCTTTTATTGTCTGACTGGATATGGTAGCTCAGAGAAATTGACTGTTCACTAAAAGAGCTGAACTCCTGTGTTCACACCTCAGAAAATAGTAATAAAGAAACAAATGGTACTGAAAACCATCAGATGGTAGGAGAGCAACAGATGAATAACCACAAGACCAACAGAGATGTTCACCTGAGAGCAGACACCATATCTGTAGAGATGATGCAACGAGAAACAGAGCAATGACATTGTTAGCACTGAAGCATTAGAAATGTGTTGTCCTGACTACATGCATTTCTGTATATACATGTATATCTATCCCTGATAACTTTCACATGGTGCTTACTTTTGTACAAAGTTTTGGTAACTATTGTCTTGATTTCACCATGTCTCTAGATCATAATTTGATTGGAGTTTGTCACTTCTAGTTGAAGTTCTCAGTTTAGTTCCTTCAATTTTCTAGTTTCTAGAAATGGGTTTTCATAAGATCTTTAATAGAAAGTATAGTGTTTCTTATTTCTTCAGCAAGATCCCATATAGTCTAGATTGGTGATGTTAAACTCATATAGAAATGGAAACTATATGGGGCAGCTGGGTGGGTCAGTGGATTGAGAATCAGATCCAGAACCTTGGGTTAAAATCTGACCTCAGACACTTCCCAGCTTGGTGATCCTAGGTAAGTCACTTAACTCCCATTGCCTACCCCTTACCACTCTTCTGCCTTAGAACCAAAACACAGTATTGATTCTAAGATGGAAGGTAAGGGTTTTAAAAAAAATAAAAAAAAAAGAAATGGAAACTATACATAAACCCTACTGTGGCCTCCATATTGACTTAGAAAATCTCATATGGTCTATCATATTTTTTTATTTGTTTTGTTAAATATTTCTCAGTTATATTTTATCCTGGTCACTTTGAAGTGGAAGAGAGGGAATGTGCCACATGTTTGATAGCATTAATCTAGACCCTTAGCTAATTTGCCTGATTTTATCCTTTTAAGTATAAATTAGAAATGCTTCAAAAGGCATGCTTCATATAACTTCCCTTTGCTTCTCTCAGTAACATACAGGACCAGAAAAGCATAAACTTCCAGCTCTGATTCTATTACTTGAGTTATGTGACCTTGTCCTTGTTTTTGTAATACCTCAGTCTAGGAAATGGAGATTCACTGTAACAGAACAGAATTTAATTAAATTCCATTTAATTAAAAGAGGGACCTAGAGGGCCAGGAAATAAATGTTTTTTAAATTCTAAAGAACAGAATAAAAAAGCATACCAATGTAATTTTCAGGTAGCAGATTAACTGTACTAATAGCCCAGTGTTAAAGTTCTCATTAATCAAACTCTCAACCAACTTAGCCTTTCCCTAAAAAAAAATAATAATAATACAAATTTCTAACATTAAAGTTATAACAGACACTAGTTTAGCCCTAGCTAAATTAAATTAAATTAATTTCCATGCTTAAATATTCCATAATAGGCTATCTCTGCTTATATATCTTTAATTGACTAATTTTTCTTCTTCCAAATTGTTCTCTTTTTTAAAAAATCAGTTTGTTGAAAACCATTTTAAAAAGTTTATTTAATTTATAATATTTTTCCATGGTTACATGATTCATGTTCTTTCCCTCTCCTTCTCCTACCCACCTCCCATCACCAATAAGCAATTCCACTGGGTTTTACATGTGTCATTTTTTGTCATCAAGACCTATTTCCAGGGTAATCATTTAGAGTCTACATCCCCAATCATATTCCCATCAACCCATGTGATCAAGCAGTTGTTTTTCTTCTATGTTTCTACTCCCACAGTTCTTTCTCTGGATGTGGATAGTATTCTTTCTCATAAGTCCCTCAGAATTGTCCTGGATCATTGTATTGCTGCTAATAGAGAAGTCTTATTACATTCCACTGTGCCACAGTGTAACTGTCTCTATGTATAATGTTCTCCTGGTTCTGCTTCTTTCATTCTGCATCAATTCCTGGAGGCTGTTCGAGTTCAAATGGAATTCCTCCAGTTCATTATTCCTTTGAACTGTGAATCTTAAAATTTCTCAGACTCTACCTTGGTACATTTGGTTAAGGCTATTCCCCATTTTAAACAATGAAGGTACTTGGTCAGGAATGTATTGGGAACTCTAACATTACTCCACCCATACTTAGGCATACTTTAGGGGAAAGATAAAATTGTAAACTCCTGATGGAACAATGAGAAAAAGTCCCCAACCCATACTTATAGTGAGGCAAAAGCCCTTAAGCTAGGTCTATTTTTAGATCTAATACAAAAGGGTGCTAAGTACCTATGAAGGTCAAATTAATCACTAAAATGTCAGGCAACTTTGCAAGGGACAAGCTTAGCAAAGAGGTGTGAAGTACTCAGAAGATATAATCTACCCAGAGAAGGTGAGAACTAAAGAGTGGTGAAAACTAAGAATGGGCAGTCCTAGGAAAAGTGTCTACTGTGATTGGTATACGTGAACATTTAGGGGAGGTTACACAAAAGAAAATTTTCTTTAAAAGGAAGGGGATTGAGGCCTCTGAAGTTAGTTCAGCTTTTGAAGCTGAATAGGAGCTGGTCTCTCTGAACACTAGAACTTGCTTGGAATGATCTTATGGTGAGTGATTACGGACTGACTAGTCTCTCTTAAAGCTCAGGCCTAGGCCAATGGCTTAGGCCCTTTCCTACTATTTCTTCTGCCTCTCTCTCTCTCTCTCTCTCCCTTTATTTGATTCCTTCATTTGTATTAATTAAAATCTCCATAAAACCCAGCTGATGGGTATTTTCAGTATTTTGGGAATTTTCCCATGGCAACCACTTATTTTTTATTTAAATCAAGACACTAAAAATTATCTTTACAGTTTTGGCAATTCAAAGTCTTGAACCCACATTTTCATGGTCACAGAACACAGTAGTATTCTATCACGAACAGATATCACAATTTGTTCAGCTATTCCCCAATTGAAGGGCATCCCCTCATATTCTAATTTTTTGCCACCACAAAGAACATGGCTAGAAATATTTTTGTACAAGTCTTTTCCTCTATGATCTCTTTGGGGTGTAAACCCAGCAGTGGTATGGTTGGATCAAAGGGCAGGCAGTCTTTTAAAGTCTTTTGGACGTAGTTTCAAATTACCTTCCAGAATAGTTGGATCAATTCACAACTCCACCCGCAATGCATCAATGTCCCAACTTTGCCACATCCCCTCCAACATTTATTACTTTCTTTCTTTTGCTGTCATATTAGCCAATATGCTAGGTGTAAGGTGGCACCTTAGAGTTGTTTTGATTTGCATTTCTCTAATTATAAGAGATTTAGAACACCTTTTCATGTACTTATTGATAATTTTTATTTCTTTATCTGAAAATTGCCTATTCATGTCCCTTGCCCATTTATCAATTGGGGAATGGCTTGATTTTTTTTTTACAATTGATTTAGCTCCTTACACATTTGAGTAATTAGACCTCTGTCAGAGGTTTTTGTTATAGTTTTTCCCAATTTTTGCTTCCTTTCTAATTTTGGTTGCATTGGTTTTGTTTGTACAAAACCTTTTTTAATTTAATATAATCAAAATTATTTATTTTACATTGTGTTATATTCTCTACCTCTTGCTTGGTTTTAAAATCTTTCCCTTCCCAAAGATCTGACAAGGATACTATTGTATGTTCTCCAAATTTACTTATGGTTTCCTTCTTTATATTTAAGTCATTCACTCATTTTGAATTTATCTTGGTGTAGGGTGTGAAATTTTGATCCAAACCTAATCTCTCTCATACTGTTTCCCAATTTTCTCAGCACTTTTTGTCAAATAGTGTGGTTTTGTCCCCAAACCTGGGATTTTTGGGTTTATTGTACATTGTCTTGCTGAGGTCATTTACCCCAATTCTATTCCACTGATCCTCCTTTCTGTCTCTTAGCCAGTACCATATTGTTTTTATGACCACTGCTTTATAATACAGTTTTCATCTAGTACTGCTAGGCTCCCACTCCTTCACATTTTTTTCATTATTTCCTTTATTTCATTATTTATTAATAAATAAGAATATTTAAGTGTACAATGTGGTGTGATGAAAAGAATACTGTTTTGAGTCAAAAGACCCAAGTTCAAATCCCAACTCTATGACTTTCTACTTGTATGACCTTGGCAGATAGGTGTATAGAGTACCAGTTTTTAAAAAAAGAAATTAGACTTTGAGGAATCATTATATCAGATCATAATTATAACCATCACTGAGTGGTTTGAGCTAAATGACTGTCAACGTGTCCTTTCTAGCTTTGTGATTCTATGAAATATAGTAGGATATGATCATGTTTAATTTTCACAGAAATCTAAATCTAGGATTTATAATCATTCTCCTCTATTTCTCAATATAATTTAAATTTACCTGTTATCAATTTTCTTAGCACAATGACCATTTAGTTGTTGGCATAAGCAAATTTTTATTTAATATTATTTTAATCTAATTAATTTCATTTCAAACAATCATTAGATAATCCAGCTGGCCTTGTATCTTACTCCTCCATAAACCATTCTGCAGCCTCTCTGCAACCTATCCTCACTTTATTTTCCCTCCTTTCCTTAGCCATCTGAGCTGCTCTGGCCTTACTTTCCTTCAGAAATTTTGACCCTTTAGTTTATTAGTTTCACTTTATACTGTCTTTGAACTTCAAATGCCTTGCTTTATTGTGCTTCACACAGATTCCAAAATATTTCTAAAGTTTAGGTCAAATTATTCCCCTTCTCTGCTCAAGAACCCCCAGGGGCTCCCAATTTTCTTTAAGATAAAATTCCAGGGATAAGTAGGTGGCTCAGTGGGTTGAGATCCAGGCTTTTAGAAGGGAGATCCTAGGCTGGGCAAGTCACTTAACCTCCATTGTCTAACTCATACCACTTTTCTTCCATGGAACCAGTTATATAATATTGATTCCAAGATGGAAGGTGTAACCGTGAAAATGTGGGTTTCCAAGACTGTGAATTGCCAAAACTGTAAAGGTTTCAGCCAAACTGTAAAGATAATTTTTAGTGTCTTGATTTAAATAAAAAATAAGTGGTCACCATGGGAAAATTCCCAAATATGAAAATACCCAAGTCAGCTGGGTTTTATGGAGAATTTTAATTAATAAAAATGAAGGAATTAAGGGAAGAGAGAGAGAGAGAGTCAGAGAGACAGAGAGAGACAGAGAGAGAGAGAGTCAGAGAAACAGAGAGAGACAGAGAGAGAGAGAGAGAGAAAAGAAAATAGTAGAAAGGGCCTAGGCCAAATGGCCTAGGCCTGAGCCTTAAGGGAGAGAGAGTCAGTCTTTATCACTCACCACAAGATCGTCCCGAGCAAGCTCCAGTTCTTCACTCCTGAACTGAGTTCAGAGACCCTCCTCTGAACTCCTTGAAACCTGAACTGAGCTCAGAGAGCTGCTTTTAAAGAGAATTTTCTCTTATGTCACCTCTCCTAAATTTTCACATCTACCAATCATAGTATGCTTTTTCCCAGGTCTCCGCATTCTTAGTTCTCATCACTCTTTAGTTCTCACCTTCTCTGGGTATATTATATCTTCTGAGTAATGTGGTGGAGATAGGAGAGAGAGAGAAATTTTTGCAGGACTGGAGGTCTAGCTCTAAAATGCAAAACCCAGGATTCCATGAATACTTAAAAGAGATACAACGTAGGATTGAAGAACTAAGGAAACCGGGTTTACTTGTGCAAAGGATATCACTAGATTTTTCATTGAACAAGATAAAACCAGGTGATAAAGTCTATGTCAAGAACTTTAATAGAGAATCTCCTACAGAACCTAGATGGATCAGACCTACTATGGTCGTGATGACAACCCCAACATCTATAAAGGTTGATGAAAGAGATCCATGGTTCCATGCTTCACATGTGAAATTGCTTCACACCCATAATATTGAGTAGCCCTAGGAAAATAAGTGATTAGCAAATGCAGTCCCCACCAGAAACACAGGAAAGCACATCTCTTTTGCTAAGCTTGCTTTTTGTAAGTTGCTTGACCTTTTAGTGATTAATTTAACCTTCATAGGTACTTAGCACCCTTTTGTATTAGATCTAAAAATAGACCACCTAGCTTAGGATTTTTGCTTCACTATAAGTATGAGTTGGTGACTTTTTCATTGTTCAATCAGGAATTTGCA
Organism: Monodelphis domestica; assembly: GCF_027887165.1. Lineage (NCBI taxonomy): Eukaryota > Metazoa > Chordata > Mammalia > Didelphimorphia > Didelphidae > Monodelphis > Monodelphis domestica. The sequence continues at coordinate 178,438,623 of NC_077232.1, read as the reverse complement.
ACTTTATCCTCTCCTAAGGCACTGTCTGAGCAGGGTGGAGTAATTTTAAAATTCTCAATATATTCCTGACCAAGTACCTCCATTGTAGAAAATGGGGAATAGCTTAATCAAATCTTCTGAAGTAGAGTCTGAGCAATTTTAAGATTCACAAAGGTGATAAGATTACAACTCTTCTTTTTAGAATTTAAAGCCCTTCATAATAGGGCTCTGACTTATATGTTGAGACTTTGCATATCAACCCCACCCTCTTTCACTTTATGGTATAATTAAATTGACCTAATTTCTGTTCCTAGTACAAGATATGAGAGGAGCAACATCTGTATCCTTGGTGCCATTCTCAACTAGACATTCACATTCACCTTACTATTAGGCAATCAGTTGCAATTTCTTGTCATTTTTACCTCCACTACATCTCTTGTATACCTTCCCTTCTCTTCACTCATACTTCTGCTCCTTATCACCTCATGCCTGGACTGTACAGTAACATTCTGGTTGATCTTACTGCTTTAAGTCTCTCTGAGAACATTATTATATTAATGTTATTATATTACATTATATCATGTTACATTTATTATATATAAATATATGTAGGTATCACTTTCACATTGTGGGGGGTTTAGGGACCCAGTGTCCCTCATGATCTGGAAAATCCACATAAAAATTTTTAACCCTCCCTTCATACCAGAGAAATCTAATTTTTTTTCTTTTTCCTTTATGGTATATATCTTCCACAGGCTGGGGTCCAGCTCCATTCATGGCTCTAGGGGTTCTTAGAAGGTGGAATGGTTTGGTGAAAATAAAAACAGGAGACAACTATGCATATGTATCAGCCAGGGGCAAGCTTTGCATCTGGTGGCTGCTCTGCCATGCCCAGGCTTGGTGTTAAGTCTTATACCCATTTTCTTGGCATATAGATACATTATCTAACATACATGTTCAAGTAAAGATAATTGGAAAAGTGATACATTAACTCTTTACAAATCACTTGATTAACATTCTGAGATCATTCTATATTCTTGTATTGTAATTATTGATTCTTGACAGAATAAAGGTTTTGCCTAAGATAAATGATTTCATCATAGGTGGCTTAATTTTCTCATTAACCTGTGAGGAGTCTAAGCTTACAAACAATCAAGGAAAACTACTTATTACTTTTTATAAAAATAGATAATCAATCAGAAGTTCTAGAAATATTTCAACAATTATAGCAATGGGGTTGAGAGATCAGAGAGGTACTGAGAACACAATTCAGATTAATTATTAGGCTGATCATTTTTCAGGGTTTATAGGGAGTTTCTGGTTAGTGAAATTGAGTCACTGAGGCATGATGAAGCTTGTTGTACATTTTGTATGGGCCTTTATGATTGATTTATATGTTAGCTTTAGGAGAATAAGTTTCTGTGCAGGGGAGTAGGGGGAATTCTGGGCTTGCTAGGAATTATGTATCTAAGTAAAAGTTAACTCATGATAGTCTTTTGGGGTTTGGATTTTAGAGCCTGAATTTTTGGTTATAGTTTGGGGAAATAGAGTACAAGAATTTTGTTCTTGTATTATTCCTTCTGAGGCTAGGGAGGGGTCAACAATCATGTCAGTTCCATTAGTAAGGGATGTTAATGAGAGGAGTTATGCAAAGGATGCTGAGTGGTGTGGAAGAGAAATTGGAAAGGCATACAACAAGACAGGAAACAGCTGAGTGAAGACCTGTCAGTCAAATGAGTGTATTCTTATATGGAATGTTCCCAAGAGAAACAGTTAGAGGCAAACCAACTCCTTGGTAGACCATGGTTACCTTGAAAGAGGAAAGAAGAGAAGAGATAAACTGAAGGGTTATTTCTTTTAACCTTGAAGACAGAAAAGAGATGATCTGGTGACTTTGAAGGCAGAAGAAAGAAGGACAAAAGTCCAGATATCTCTCTGACTTGTTCTGTTGATGATAGTGACTGAACTTCTAGACCTATCATCCATTTCTCTCAATTGAACTATATTCCAACATCCTCCAACCTTAGATTCATTGTAGTATTAGGAAAATCCTCAACCCTCTTACCTCCATTCCTTATTCCTTCCTGTCTTCCCCAAATAAACCCCTTATTTAAGATAAAGAAGAGAAAGAATATTTCATTTGAAACATCATAAACTCACCCCTGAGTTGATTTAGAGAAACCATAAGAAGAAGAAGGAAGGGGACAGGGGAGAAAAAGGGAGGAAGAGGGAAGAAGAGAGATATAGAGGGAGGAGGGAAAGACCGAAGAAAGAAGATAACTGCCTGATCTTTTAGTTATCAATTACCAATCAGTATAGTGCCTTATTATTATTTATTATAATGGGCAAGTCCATCCTGCCAAAGAGCCACTTTGTGACCTCTTGGTTACCATGAGTGACCTTGTCGAGATGTTATGGCCTAATGGCTCCCAGCATCTTCCTCCCCCCCCCCCCTTTTTTGTTTGTTAAATAAAGTTACTTCAATTCAGTTTGAACTTGAGGTAGGGTAGAACCTAGGTGTCAGCTGGTGACTGTTGTGCAGTGTGGACTCCTTGTAGGGGAAGTTGTTAGGGATGCAATGAGTGCAGTGATACCCAAATTAAGGGGTGCAATGAAATATTAGGATGGGTTAGACTATTGGAAATTAATTGTAAGGAGTAGATGCCTGAGTCTTCATACCAGTCAGAAGTCATGTTGACCAGAAGTATGATAAGGAGTGATTATTTAACAACAAATACAGTGGGTAGCAGGAATGGAGGGATTAAAACAATTTGTTAAAATACATCAGGAGTAAGAAATTCTAAAAGTTGTGGAGGAAAGAAAAAGAAGTCTGCAGAAAAGCTTGGAAAAGCAAAGACTCCAGAGCTGTCACTGAAGGAAAACATTCTAATTATATTGATGACCAGAAAAGACTATTGAGAAGGATCAGAACAAACTGAAATCTTGGTCTCTTTGCCTTGGAGACATAAAGGAAGAAGGGTCTCTTGGCTTGGGGACAGAAAGAAAGGACAAAAGTCCAGCTCATTCTGATTTCTCTGCTGTATTAGTGACTGAATTTCCAGACCTGTTAACCAATTTTCCCAATATGAACTATACTCCACCATCCTCCAACCTAGGAATTATTCTAGTGTTAGGGAAACTCCAAATGCTCTTTCCCTTCTTCCACAATAAAATCCTTATTTAATCTTAGAAAAGAGAAAGAATATTGTATTTGAGACATCATAAAGCTCACCCCTGAGTTGATTGAGAGAGATCAACAGAAGAATCAAATGAAATGACAGGGAAGAAGGGAGAAGAGACAAGGAGGGAAGAAAACCAGGGAGGGTAAAGGGAGGAAAAAGGGAGGAAGGGAGGAGATTGGCAGATTAGTTATCATTTATCACTCCAATAATCCCTTATTACAAAGTCATGGGGGAAATACATTGTACAATCAATGCATAGGGAGCTCTGACACAAGCTTGAATGAGTCTGAGATCCTTCTTGTCACTAGGGTGCAGTAATACAGTAAGGCAGAGAGAAGCAATGAATTTGCACAAAGAGAAATGATTAATGGGAGATGAGGGACTATCAATGGCGGAAATGTGAGGGGGTATATATAGATAAAAGGGCTAACATGGAGGCAGCAGTACAATCAGGAGGTATAAATTCTTTCTTATTCATTCTTTGTTTTGCTTGGGTTACAAGTGTCCCAATTTGTCCCCAAGTTGGTAGAGCATCTTGTTATTTTATATTTTAGCACAGTCTCTGTATCTGCATTCTCCCAAGCATGTTGTTGGGATGGGAGTCATGGCAGGGACATGTGGTTCTTTCTGGAATCCAAATGTTTGTGGGAGTACCTGGGGGGGGACACAAACAGTGATTAATAATGATATTTTTGTCTGAGGAATTGGGATTCCTGTCTTGAAAATTAATTTGAAGTTAGCAAGAGCTTTGGATGTATATATTGGACCATTATCTGTTTTGCAGCTTTGGGAGATGCAGAGAGCATACTGCTTCAGTAGTGTGGATAGAAGTAAAAATTAGATTAGGAAAGGTATCCAAGGGTACAAAGATGGGCAGGATTTAACATCTATTCCAAATAGCAATTAATAACATTGATGAAACGTTAGCTGAATTTTCTTTTATTTTCATCTTCATGGATCTTGTTTGTCTGCATTCTCTGACCTATGTGGTCCAGGCTGCTCTGAATATGTCCTTTTATTAAGAAAAATTTTGGTGGAACTAATATATTGTTAAATAAATTCTTCTACTTTAGAATATAGAAAAATTCCTGAGGTCCTAACCTTTCATTTAAAATTTTTTATTATATTTCCCTTGTAAATAGCTAAATTATACTTGTGATATTTAATTGTAGGCCAATCAGAATCTCAGAAATACAGGGGAAAAGATTTTGTTTAGAAATATACATTCATAGACTAAGCAGCAAAATCAATAAAAGCAAAGTATAATAGTGAAATATATAAGTATAATAGATGTGGTTATTTTCTTCTTAAAGAACAAAAATTCTACCCATAATCCATAATATTCCAATTCCAAACATTATCATAGTTTGGAAACAGCTTGATTGCATGTTTACATAACCTAGCAATGGCTAAAATATTTATCTCAAATAAGTGTAAGGTTCTCACTAACTTTGCTGCATAAAAGCTTTATTTATGTACATGTCACTATAGTGATGAAAAACCATTCTATCCTATCTTAAAGTCTATTTAAAGTTCTTACTTATGATAGAGCTTTATAGTGCTCTCTAAGAATTCTCTTTACTACAGTAGGAAAAGGGGAGGGGTGGCAGGTAACTTGCTGTAGTGGGAGAAAGGGGGGGGTGAGTGTGATAAAACAGGTTTATTCAAAAAATAAAATACTATCTTTAGTAGTATTATTTTAAAGTCATAGGATTATTGTTTTCAAAATTATATGTGGATTCCCATACATAAAGGTGGATAATACAATCCCTTTTCCAATAGCCAAAGAAATTATTTGTAATCAAAAACTGCTTTTGTTTGCCAGCTAGTGTATGATTACTTAACTCTAGCTGTGGAGAGAAAGAAAGGAGGGGTGACAAGGACTCAGAATAAGTCATCAAGTTCATATCCTAGCAATTCTAAACAATTCCTTTGAGGGGTTAATATACTTAATTTTTCAAAATGTAATCTTAAATTTATATCATGAATGTATTATGGCTCACACAGAAGCATTTACAGAAAAAAACTGACATGTTGATGTATAAAAAGCAATCTAGATATTTTCTCAAAAATTTATCCTAGCCACTTGAACCATAAGTCTTTCAATTCTAATATATTCACATTAGCATCTTAAACAGTTAATTCAATTAATTATAAATCATTGTATTATTATTTTAGTTTAACTAACTCTAATATATCAATTGTTGTGACTAAAAGGAAGACATATTTTCTAACCTGATCTTCTTTATAATTATGGGTTTATAGTTTGTATTTTTGCAGTTATATCACATAGCCAAATTGTGCCGTTTCAACTAAAACCCCCCTTTTCCTGTCTGTTTCTAGAAAAGCTCATATTTTTACTTCATAATGATATATAAGAATTTTAGTATCTGTACATACTCATATAAACTCTTAAAATTCCTGTTACTTCTTTAAGCCTTAGTTGTAATGTCTTATTATCAGATCAAAATTTATTCCAGCTGTCAATTAACATCTCAAGTCTTTCAGACCCAAGTCACGAGATTCCTCTCCCAGTATATAACATCCTCCTTCCTTCAGCTTTTGGAACTGCCATGCTGCCTACTGCACTATAGAGTCACTTGACTTAGGTTTAGTCCCCACCTAAAGTCCATTAGGGTACTTATTCATTCTGAAGCTGCTAGCCTTAGATTCCCTTCAGGGTGGATTCTCACAGGAACAGAGAACAAGTACAAGTTTTGGGGTCTCCAATTTACAAGCTAGTCCTAAAACTTGGGGTTTATCAGATCTTACTAGGCTACAAGTTTGGAGTTTCTAGATTCCATGTTGACAATTAGAAAGCTCAGAAAATATCCTAAGTTTAGTTATCCAGACTTTCCCAACTGCCTTGCCCTATAGGTAATAGTGCCGTGTTAGATCTTTGTTTCATAGACTACATAAATGTGGCTAAGGAAGTGAGATCAAAGAGCATTCATTGCTTGTTGTCTATACAATTTACTAACCTATTTGTGGAGCAGGGGACAGTGAGCAGTCCATTTTGGTGTTTCCCAATGACATCTGTCTTCCTTTCTGGAATGATTACAATTCCTGTTTGAAGATATTGCTTTTTTTGCTAACAATTCCTTTCCTATTTACATGGCAAAGAGATTTAATATCAAAGAGAAAACCTTGAAAGCAACCAAAAGGAGAAATTCACATATCAAAAAAACACTAATTTGAATTGCATAGGATTACTCATCAATTATATGAAATAAAAGACAAGACTGGAATATGAAATACTATAGCAAAAAGTAAGAAAATTAACTCATACCTCCAGATATCATATTCTACCAAGCTGAGTATATTCTATCATGAGGAAAAATCTTTAATTCTCATCAAGATCACAGATTTTTAGTTATTCCTCCTAAAATAATAAGAATTTGGGCCATGTATTTGATGTAAAAATTTACAAAACAAAAGAAACTTAAGTCACTTTTTCCACTATGCTATTTTTGTAGAATTAATATCAACTATATGAATCACATATTAATCTCTTCAGAGGAAGTAACCTTTAAAACTGTAAGGGCTACTCATTCTCTACATGCATATCCAAAGCAAGACTATACATGAAATAATTATATAATGCAGCCTAAGGAGGAAAATCAAGAAAATTTTCCATTCCAGAAGAAGAGCTACAAGTGAGTTATTATTATTGTCATTTGACCCATTAACATTTAAAAACATGGTCATAAGAGTGCTAAATATCTGTAGAGTTAGTTAGCATGAATAGTACATTCCTATCACCTCTTGCTAATAATTTAACATTCTTCCTCATCAACAGGGTAGCAGGAGTTTTTATAGAGCATGGAATAATATATTCCTACCCATAAACATTTAGACATGACAAAATTTCAGGGAAATAGATGGACAGTCAAAAGGAATGGTGGGTAATTAGGGGAAAAGTATAATTGGAAAATTGGACACAAGAGATTGCCTGAGGCTGAGGTAGAATAATTGTTGGTGTTGATGGTATGTATGGATAAGTTAGGTATGTGGCCTCAGGTTTTGTTTGCTGTAATACCAAAGACTATTGAAAGGAGCACATTGTCCCTGACCCTTCACCTTTGACCTGATCAGAACTCAATCTATTAAATCTCTTCTATATGTGTGTGACAGATATACACACACACAGTGAAAAAGATGTGAAAACTTGCAATGCTTCATTGTTTTAATTTTTCCTTCTAGATGAGCTGGTTGCTTATGTGGGAGAAAACTGAGTCATTTAATTTAAAATAAATTTAATTTCCTTTAAAATTAAAATTTTTCACCAGCAACTTTGGAAAATATTTGTAAGTCTCTTTAGTTCTGTACATTTTCTTAGAATAAGGCTATTTAGATAATGGGTTATAGGATTTGAGGAGACCCTCAGGGATCATTTAGTACAACCCCTTCATTTTATAGTTGAGACCCAGAGGCAAAGTGACTCACCCATGATCACATAATTCAATTTAAATTTCTTGAATATCTTTTTCTGGTATGTTCTTAGAGAAATTCCAACTATGGCCTTGTACTAACTTTTAAAGTTTCTGTCTAAAGCATGTATTTTATCATTTAGGATTGAATTAAGTAATTCTCAGCCTAGGACACCTAGAAACTTGAGGGACTTTATTCTGAATAACTCAGAATGAATCATAAATAATATCTGAATTAAAACAATAAGTTATTTTTTTAAACACTTACCTTCTGACTTAGCATCAATCTTAAGTATTGGTTCCAAAGGCAGAAGGGCAATAAAGGCTAGTCAATGAGGTTTAAGTGGCTTGGCAGGGTCACAAAGCGAGGAGGTGTCTAATGTCAAATTTGAACCCAGGACCTCCCATCTGTAGGACTGATTCTCTTACCATGGAGCCACCTAACTACTTCAAATAATATTCTCTTGGTCTAATGCAATGTTGCATTCTGTGGGCTCATCTAACTCTAGGCTTATTAATTATAGATTATTAATATGTTATATATGATAAATATAATTATAGGCTCTTGGGAGTATAAGGAAGAATAAGAGAGAATTCTTTTTTGGAGGGATATCCAGAATTTCTTAGGTGTACAAACATATTAGAATCAAGAAAGGAACCATTTTGAGAAATGAATTGAGAGTAGTCAACATATACCTTTGATATTTGAGTCTAGACTATTCCTCTGGTTTCACATTTAGAGCCTTCTTTTGGCTGGTATCATGAGAAGCTCCCAGTTTATTCTCCTCATAATGCTGCTGATAAGAGTGACTGAAAGATAGTATCATTGAAGGTACTATCAGTCCTTTTGTGTGTTTTTTAAAAAATGAAGACATATTAATGAATTCCCATTTTCTGAGTATATAATGAAAATATACTCATTTCTCTGAGGTTAGGTTTCTAATTTGTTGTTGTTGTTGTTTAGTTATGCCTCACTTCATGACCCCATTTGGGATTTCCTTGACAATGATGTTGGGGTTGTTTGCCATTTCCTTCTCCAGCTCATTTTATAGATAGGGAAACTGAGGCAGACAGGGTTAAGCGATTTGCCTAGGATCATGTAGTTAGTAAGTGTCTGAAACTGGATTTGAATTCAGGCCTTCTTACCTCCAGGCTTGGTGCCCTATCCACTCTACCACCTTTTAGAATGGGGTAAATAGTAGAAGTATTCCTCACTTCATAGGTTATGAAGAAAGCATTTAGAAGTATCTACAAAAGGGGCAGCTAGGTGGCTCAGTGGATAAAGACTCAGGCTAAAATTTGACCTCAGATACTTCCTAGTTTTATGACCCTAGAGAAGTCACTTAACCCCAATTGTCTACCACTTACTACACTTCTACCTTGGAACAGATACTTAATAGTGATTCTAAGACAGAAAGTAGGGTTTTTTAAAAACATAGCTACAAGAGCTATATAAATATTAACTGTAAGAAAATGTTTCATAACCATGCATGTAGGATATGTGTATGTAGGTTGCCTAAAAATTTATATATGGAGGTTTCATTGATAGATGTAATCTGAGATCCCATCCAACCTACCCTCTCTCCAAGTAAGCAGATTTCCTTGACTTCCTTTGACTTGACTTTGAAATAGAATAGAGATTGTTTCATTTTTGTCTTTATATATTGCTTATAGGATGAATGAATGAATAAGTTCTTCACATTCTTATTCTCCATTGTCATCTCTCACAGTATGCAAGGCATATTTAAGTTCATTACCATCATGAGAGATTCAAGAATGCAGCCTATTGAGGAGAGATGCCTAAACTCAAGATTAACATTGAGAAGTGAAAAAGAGTGATGCAGAAATTTAGTTTTAATGCATGGTGGACAGAACCACAGCCTTCACATCAGCAGGGCAGATATGGTGGCAGCTGACTCATCCAAGCTCCCTTGGTATCCCTGC